>NC_037653.1:5772282-6050531 GCF_003254395.2 Apis mellifera
TGCTCTAACAGCTTTGCGGCATCCCGGCCAAATCGTCTTCCCTGCATTCGTATCGAATCAAACGAGGGGAGGGGGAAGGAGGAAGATGGTTCCTCGCCTTTTTGTCATATCGAACAGCACATGCAGAAAATTTACATTGGAACAAGTTAGAGATCCTCGTGTTTATTCATCCTTCGTACAATTGCGTGGAAACGGCGATTGCCAACCTAATTTCGTTACACGCTTACACGGCTGTGTATAATAGATATTTGAAATACGTTTCCCTCTTGAAATATGCATCGGTTGAATCGAATCTGAATAATAATTAGTATCTAATAGTCGAGAAACTATTGGAATACACACACAGACAAATATATATGCAATAACGAATCAATATTGCATTCCTGATCCCTTTCGTGCGCGTATAAAATATTCGAGCATGAATATCGTATTAATTCGTCCATCTTTCGATCCCTAAATCTTCCAACTTTATCGCGCAAAGAGGCCTCTGTAAACGATGGGATTATTAAATTAATTAGTTATACATACGTGTATATATGTAGCCTCGATTATATGTATATATGCCAAGATCAATAATAGCGATCTCGTGATTCGGTAATAGAAACGATGCGTTGAATCCGTCACACGTGTCGAATTAATACGATACATGGTTGTGGTTGGAAACGGGGCTCGACACCGTGTTCTTCGCGGCCTTTAAAATGATGATTCGCGATATAATTCGCGGGAGAGAGGGAGGGGGGGATGGAGCGTAATTCACGTTGATACCGCCCTTCAACGCGATGATGACCGCGCGGCGGCCGATATTGCGATGATTAAATCGATTCGTCGGCAATGGTTTCCCCATCAAACTTAATGAACTCGTCGTCGCGTGCAACATCATCGGCGAGTTGCTTCGACGGCCGCTGTAATTGTACGGGTTTATCTATTATTATCGCAATTTTCGAAACTGAAAACGGAACGAAATCGGTCCCTTATTTTTCGTGGACGATATCTCGAGGGGGTGGAAAGAAAAATAGATGAAAAATCGATTTCAATCCTTCGGTATTTCGGAATGGAAAAAAACAGTTATACACGCGCAAACTGCATAAATAGCGGCGGAACACTTCTCCCCCTGGAAACAAGTTTTTTCCGTAAACCGATACCAGAAATATTGCGAAAAATTGGAACGTTTCGGTTCTCGGACGTGCGACTCCACTTTTTCAGTTTCTATCGTTTCTATTATATTTTCCCCGGAAAAATGGGATCTATTCACCCGTTTCAAAAGACTAAACTTTCGTTGTTTAGCCAAGAGTTACGCGTCCCCGACGCTGCGGAATAGCTGCCTCGATTTTTAAAAATAATCTCTTCGCGAGTAAAAATATTCGTGTATTAAAGTTTCCATCTATTCCAAAGAAACACACAAGATGATCGCAAGATGTTCGAACGAGATCGATACTCGAATTATCAGTCTCTTTTTCCTTTTTCCCTCCTCAATCCTAATTGGGAAATTCGAAGCTATCTCCTCGCGCGAATCCCGATTTTTAAAAATAATCTCTTCGAGATTAAAAATATCCGTACATCAAAGTATTCCATTTATTCCCATTGATCACAAGATGTCAAAATTCGAATCTTATTTATAACTATAAATATTATAGTATAAAAATTTAAGTTAATTTAATCGAAAATCATAAAATTTTTTTTAGAAATTATCACAAATTTATTTTTAAAATAACAAATTTAAAATTTAATTTTTAAAAACAAATTATTTATTCGTATAATCTTATTTATAATTATAAATATTAGTGTAGAAATTTAAATTAATTTAATCAAAAATTATAAAAATTTTTTTAAAAATCATCACAATATTATTTTTAAAAGAGATCGAATCCCGATACGAGCTGCCTTAATTTTTAAAAATAATCTCTTCGCGAGTAAAAACATCGGTGTATCAAAGTATTCCATTTATTCCAAAGAAATAATCACAAGATATCAAAATTTGAACGAGATCGATACTCGAATTATCGTTTTCTCGTTTTTCCTTTCTCCCTTCCCAGTCCCAGTTGAAAAATTCGAAAATTTTTCTCCACTCGAAATTCGAAGCTATCTCCTCGTACAAATCCCAAGACAATCTTCGATTTTTAAAAATAATCTCTTCGCGAGTAAAAACATCCATGTATCAAAGTATCGTTCCATTTATCCCCAAGAAACATGATCACAAGATGTCAAAATTCGAATCTTATTTATGATTATAAATATTAATATAAAAATTTAATCAAAAATCATAAAAATTTTTTTAAAAATTATCACAATATTATTTTTAAAAGAGATCGAATCCCGATACGAGCTGCCTTAATTTTTAAAAATAATCTCTTCGCGAGTAAAAACATCGGTGTATCAAAGTATCGTTCCATTTATCCCCAAAAAACGTAATCACAAGATGTGAAAATTCGAACGAAATCGATACTCGAATTATCGTTCTCTCGTTCTTCCTTTCTCCCTTCCCAGTCCCAGTTGAAAATTCGAAAATTTTTCTCCACTCGAATTTCGAAGCTATCTCCTCGTACAAATTCCTATACAATCTTCTATTTTAAAAAAAAATCTCTTCGCGAGTAAAAACATCGGTGTATCAAAGTATCGTTCCATTTATCCCCAAAGAAACATGATTGCAAGATGTGAAAATTCGAACGAGATCGAATCCCAATTTTTAAAAATAATCTCTTCGCGAGTAAAAACATCGGTGTATCAAAGTATTCCATTTATCCCAAAGAAACATGATCACAAGATGTTTGAATGATCGATACTTGAATTATCGTCCTCTCCTTTTTCCTTTCTCCCTTCCCAGTCCCAGTTGAGAAATTCGAAAATTTTTCTCCACTCGAAATTCCAAACTATCTCCTCATACAATCTTCTACAATTTTTAAAAATAATCTCTTCGCGAGTAAAAAACATCGGTGTATCAAAGTATCAGAAGAAAAACACGATGTCAAAATTCGAATCTTCTCGAAAAGAAGGAGGCACGTATTTCGGTGAAACAATTGGCCGCAATTCGACCGAGTAATTCGAGCACCTCACCTCGGATGCGCATCTTCGACCCGGTTCCACCAACTCGGCCAGGAATAATAACGCGCGAGCCTCGTTATCGTCTACCTAATTCGAGGGTTAATTTAAGGCGCGACGATAGAGGGGGGGAGGGAGAGGAGCACGGCTGTGAGTTACTTGATATTCGCAATAAGGGAATGCCTCCCAACTATTCGCGGACTGTTTCGTATGCGGCCCTGGTTACGAAGGTAACCTAAGTACAGTTGCCTAACTTATATTGAAGATGTTTGGAAGCTTTCGAGTCTGAATTGCCGTGCCGCGCACGATGCCGCGCCCCGCCACGCCGCCTCCCCCAAAACACGTACAGGAAACGTACGCCCTCCGAGGAAGCAGCCGCCCACGTGCGAACGCGAGCAGCAACCCTGAGACAGAAATATCCTGCTGCCTCTGGGTCTGGATGCTTTCACGTGTGCGCGAGCAAGACCCAAGAAATTGTTGGAATTTCGCAGTCGCACGATTATTCGCTGTGGGGCAAAAATTATTTTCGATCCGGTGGCTGGTGGATTGGTTTTTTTTCTCGAAGAGGCGTCTCGTCGCGTTTTATTGGATAGTGGCTCGGAGAGACGGATTCGTAAAAACGTTGCGAGAACGATGGAAGGTTTTCTTACTTTTGTTTCCGATAAGATCAGATCATCAGAGTTGAACATCAAATAACGTCGAAAATGTCATTAGTTTGTTTTGGCTTTTATAAAAATTGACGGCTTGTACGATTTTTAATAGTAAAGTATCAGTCTTGGGGAGGTTTACAAAAATCGTGGCCTACTTTTAATATTCAGCGTCCTATCGATTCGCCTATCTTTCTAGAATTTTAATTTAATTTATAAATTAAATCTTCAACGTTTACAAAAATCGTGGCCTTCTTTTAATATTCAACAAACAACCATCCTCTATCGATTCTTTCTAGAATTTTAAAAATTTACAAGTTAAATTTTCGATATTAAATTATTCTCGAATGGGACGTTTACAAAAATCGTGGCCTACTTTTAATATTCAGCGTCCTATCGATTCGCCTATCTTTCTAGAATTTTAATTTAATTTATAAATTAAATCTTGAACGTTTACAAAAATCGAAACCTCCTTTTAATATTCAACAAATAACCATCCTATCGATTCGTCTATCTTTCTAGTATTTTACAAATTTACAAATTAAATCCTCAATATTAAATTATACTTCAACAGGACAAAAATCGTGGCTTCTTTTTAACATTCAGCATCGAAACAATCATCCTATCGATTCGCCTATTTTTCTAGAATTTTAAAAATTTGCAAATTAAATCTTGAAAGTTTACAAAAATTCTTTTAACATTCAGCGTCGAAACAATCATCCTATCGATTCGCCTATTTTTCTAGAATTTTAAAAATTTGCAAAATTAAATCTTGAACGTTTACAAAAATCGTGGCCTCTTTTTAACATTCAACCATCCTATTGATTCACCTATTTTTCTAGAATTTTAAAAATTTACAAGTTAAATCCTCGATATCAAATTATTCTTGAACGGGACGTTTACAAAAATCGTGGCCTCCTTTTAACATTCAGCATCGAAACAACTATCCTATAGATTGGCTTATTTTTCTAGAATTTTAAAAATTTGCAAATTAAATCTTGAAAGTTTACAAAAATTCTTTTAACATTCAGCGTCGAAACAATCATCCTATCGATTCGCCTATCTTTCTAGAATTTTAAAAATTTACAAGTTAAATCCTCCGATATTAAATTATTCTCGAACGGGACGTTTAGAAAAATCGTGGCCTACTTTCGACATTTAGCGTCGAAACAACCGTTCACTTTTTACCAACCACTCCATCGATTCGCTTCCATCTCGAGCATTCCACGCGCATCGATCGTGCCACTCCAAGGGGATGAAATTTTTAAAAACGAATTCCGGCCGCGTGTTATCGGCAAAGGACTCGCCGATAATGCGAAGGTGGAAAAGAGAAACGAAGAGATATCTGTCCAAGGGGCTGCGTTTCAAAACGGCGACTTTCCAAACGAGAGGCGAGGATCAACGAAAGGACGAGGACTCGAGAGCGGGCGACCCTTCGTATTTTATTAGCCGTTGATACATCACGCCTTGCCACGCGCCGTCCTCTCTCGAATATATCTGTGTTTACATTCGACGGTTTGCTTTCTCCGGGTCCACGAGTCAGCCTGGTCGATTGACACGGTGGAAAAATAAAGGTGAAGCGGGTGGACGAGGGTGGAGGAAGGGACGCTCGACTGGCCGATATTTGTCCTTCCCTCTGATGCGCGTTTTCGCGGCGAGAGGAGCGAATTATCGGTGGAGAAATCGATCCGAAAATTCCTCCAAACGAGTGGAAATCTACAGGAATAATAACGTTAATTCGAGAAAGTGAGAGAAAGATTTTTCGATTTCCTTCTCAATGATGCGTTTGAAAAAAAAAAAGTAAAAAGGAAAAAGGAAGAAGAAGGGATGAAGATATTTGAATGTTTGATACACGAGTCGCGGTGATTTCTCGTAAAAGAGGAATTTCGAAAGGATCGTAAAGATAAATCTTGGCAATTTTCTTGCTACAACAATCGCGTGCGACCGCGTTCCACGGGACGATTCGAGGCTCGTAAAGTTTCCAGCGATACGAAGTAGATAGCGTTGCCCCGAGAAAACTCAACCGGTGGCAAATACACGATTTTTGGAGGAGCGGCGAGGGACCGTTTCCGAAATATCGCTATACGTACCGATTCTCGACACAGCTGCGCCCATTCCTGTTCGAGAAATCGCGAATCCCCTCCCCCCTTTCAATCCACTCCACGCGAAATTACGTAGCGAAAAATGAAAATTTTACGAGTGAACTTTTTATCCCCAGAGAGCGAGAAAAAATCTAAAATTACGTAACGTAAATTTTTACCGACAATTCTACGCTCTTTCTGCTCCTCGAAAATATATATATATATATACGAAGATCCACTTAAAACTCACCGATTATTATTCCCTTCAAAATCGTGACCCACATAAACGAATCCCTCTTTTCTCCTCTTTATCCGCACAATCTCGATCAAGCATCGTGACGAAAGAAAGAAAAGAGAGGAAGGACGATTGAAAAAAAAAAAAGAACCGCGAGGAAGGATGGGATTAAATCAGCCCTTGAAAAAACAATTCCGCGCGAGCGTTTACACAAAAGGGGTTATATCAAAGGGGTGTGCACACGTACGTACGTGTATATGCACGCGTGTACAGTGAAGAGAGAGAGAGGAGAAGGGGTTGAGGATCCGCCAGGCGGCGCCATCGTCCCGAGTAGCACGTAACCCAGTGCACCCTGTGCGTCTCCACCGGGGGGCGGAGGGAGGGAGAGAGAGTAGAACGAGGGAATGTCTGTTAATCCTTTACAGGGAATTCAAGTGATAAATTCCGTAAATCCCTGTTCAAGCACACCCTTGCACCAACCTCCATCCACCCTTACCATTACCGGGCTTTCCCACCCCCGGGCCGACCCTCGCCCTCGCCCACTCGCTACTCCCCTCCCCGTGCTCCTTCGCTTCCTTCCTCTCGTCGCTCCATCCGCCTCCATCCAGTCGGAATCTAGACTCACCTCGCCCCAAACCAACCAACCAACCAACCCACCCCCTCGACACACTCGAGGAAAAAGTAGAAAACTGCGATTACAAAGACTTTTCTTCTCTCCCTCCTCCGCCGTCGTCTTTCGACTCGCTCGCGACGATCCTTCCTTCCTTCCTTCCTTCTTCGTCCGTTTCTTCGGAGGCTCAACCCCGAAATATCACCCGCGGTTACTCGATCCTCCCCCCTTCCATTCTTCCTTCCTTCTCCCCGGATTAAAACTTTAACACTTTGTTACCCTTTTTCGGAGGGAGGGATGGAGGAGGGGAACGGAAGTATCCCCAGGCCGGTAATCCGGGGATACTTCCGCCGCGTTGGACAAATTTCCAACTCTCCCCCCCCATTCCTCGAATTTCGCTTTTGATAAAACGCCCCATTTTGCATTTCGCGCCTCGACTCCCTCGCGCGATAATGAAGGGTGAGGGAGGAACAAGGGGCTTTTTTTCAATTCTCGCGCCAAAGAGAATTCTTCTTAAAGGCTTCTTCTTCTCAGATTTCAATTTCTCGCTCTCGAGATTTGATTTCCAATTAAGGATCGATTGAGAAGTAATTATATTCATTGTGGAATATTATTGTAAATTAATTAACGTGCGATCGATTGAATTTGATGAGAGTGCTGAGAGTTCGCCATATCCATATAAATTCTTCTTATCTTCCTATTCGAATTTCGCCTTCCATCGTGTATCGATTTTACGTTTCCTCGCGAGATTTTTGCAAGAATGCAGAATTTCAGGGAGATTACCCAAAGTATCTCTCGGAAGATATATTTCGAGGATCGATCTCGTATCTTCGAATATAAAGATGGCGAATTCTGAGCGTAAACAATCGTTTCCTCGATCCAACGACTACGAAGAGAAGGAGAAAGGAGGAGGAGGAGAGGAGAAGGAGAAAGAAGAAGGAGGAAAGGAAAAGGAGAAAGAAGAAGGAGGAAAGGAAAAGGAGAAAGAAGAAGAAGAAAGGAGAAAGAGAAGAGGAGAAGGAGAAAGAAGAAGGAGGAGAGGAGAAGGAAAAAGAAGAAGGAGAAAGGAGAAGGAAAAGAGGAGAAGGAGAAAGAGAAAGAAGGAGGAAAGGGAAAGGAGAAAGAAGAAGGAGAAAAGGAAAAGGAGAAAGAAGAAGGAGGAAAGGAAAAGGAGAAAGAAGAAGGAGAAAAGGAAAAGGAGAAAGAAGAAGGAGAAAGGAGAAGAGAAAAAGGAGAAAGGAGAAGGAGGAGAGGAGAAGGAGAAAGGAGGAGGAGAAAGAAGGCTCGAGATGGCGCGAGATCAAGGAGGGCGATTCTTTGAGCATTAGCACAGGGGGCACAGATCGCGAAATTGCAGCGACGGAGGCCGAGGAGCCATACTTTCACCGGATTACACCGCCTCGACTATTCTTCTTCAGCCACACAGCGCCCCCGCCGGTACGAACGATAAACGACGGATCCTCCGGTGAACCGGTGTGATCCTATAAAGCGCGGCTTAACAATTCCCGGCACAGCACTTAAATTTAAGATCACGAGGATTTAACCGGATACTTGAAGAGTGGGGAACGTATCTCGGGAAACCGGAAACCGATCCGTTTAGAGTCGAGAAGCGATTCTCCCCGTGATTCTCCCCCCGACCCTCTCTTGGCCAGGGAGCAATTACCTTCTTATCAGCGTGGAACGCGTGCCGCAATATCGTCGTCGACTTAATCTCGAGGAAGAAGAAGAAGAAGGACGAGGTCGGTCTAGCGGAATGAAAGCGGTCATAAGCGGCTGAGTAAGAGTTACAGGAAAGGGTGGTAGATGACAAGTGGAGTTTAGAGCTGGATTAATTAATCATTGATCCACATCAGTTGAAAGACTAGAAATTTCGAATAAAATTATTTTAAGTAAACTAGTACAGTGGAATGAAATAGTGCTGTACAGATTGAGTAAGTTGTAGGTGAAAGAGTGATAGATGACAAGTGTTTAGAGCTGGATTAATTAATCATTGATCCACATCAGTTGAAAGAGTGATTAAATTGATAAAAATTATAATAAAACTACTTTAAGTTTAGTGGAATAAGTGTTGTGCAGATTGAATAAGTTATAGATTAATAATAAGTGAAAGAATTCAGAATTGGACATTAATCTATTCCAATTGAAACAGTAATTATGATTAAAAATTTCGAATAAAGTTATTTTAAATTTAATATAAAATAAAACGATCATAAGTGTTGTGCAGATTGAATAAGTTATAGGCTAATGACAAGTGAAAGAATTTAGAATTGGACATTAATTCATACCAATTAAAAAAGTAACTGCGATTAAAAATTTCGAATAAAGTTATTTTAAATTTAGTGGAATAAAACGACCATAAGTGTTGTGCACTTATTGAAACAGTAATTATAATTAAAAATTTCGAATAAAGTTATTTTAAATTTAGTGGAATAAAACGACCATAAGTGTTGTGCAGATTGAATAAGTTATAGGCTAATGACAAGTGAAAGAAATTGGACATTAATCCACAGCAATTGAAAAAGTAACTACGATTAAAAATAAAGTTTCGAATAAAGTTACTTTAAGTTTAGTGAAATGAAACGGCCATAAGTGCTGTGCAAGTTGAATAACAGCAAAGATGACAAGTGGAAAGAGTTCACAGTTGGATTGAGTAATAATTAATCCACATCGATTGAAAGAGCTGTGGTTAAAAATTTTGAATAAAATTACTCGAAGTAAATTAGCGCAGTGAAATGAAACATAAGTGTTATACAAGTTGAATAAGTCACAACAGAGGCGAAAGGGTGGCAGGTGTGAAAGAATTCAAAGTGAAAGAGTTAATAGCTAAAAATTTCGAATAAAGTTACTTCAAGTAAATTAGTTTATTAAAACAACGTTAATTGATCCGCTTTTCACAATTATTTCGCGATTGTTATCACGTCCTGTTACGATAAATTATTAAAGCAACTTTATTCCCGAGTTCAACTATTCAAATTTTCGTATTATTGAAATTGAAATCGCTGCTTGAATAACATTTATTCGTCCAGCTATTATAGTCGATCCGCTTTTCGTAAAACCTCCGCCGCAGCGATTATATTATTTCGAACGATAAATTATTTCGAAGAAACTCATCCGAGTAAGTTTATCATTCGTATAACTTCAACTACTAAATTTTCCCCTTTTCCATCATCGAATGGAAGAGAGACAGAAGAAATATAGACAGCGAAATGGAGCAAGAAGTTCGAGCAAATACTTTACATTATCATTCGAAATTCTAATCGATTAATTTTTCAGCCACGAAACACAACGATTGCCTTGGACAGAGAGTTAACCCTAATTAGACGAGAAGAAATGGAGAAATCGTTCCAAGTTTGAATCCATTCGTTACGAAAATATTCATCCGATCGTGAATATTTTCTGACTTTATAATAAAGCCAACTATTCCGGTCAACGTTGAGTCGTGCAACGATAACTCTGATAATTCAAATGTGGGTGGAAAACGGAGAGCGGAGAGGACGATTCCTCTCTGTGTTATTTCAAAGGGAGGGGGGGCTGGTTCCCAAGGAACTTCCTTCTCCTTGATATTGCCTTTTCCACGTGCCCGACAATAAATCGCCGGTGAACTAATATTCCTGCGGCAATATTGCCATAGTAATATTACCATAGTAAATGATCTCGATCACCGTTCCCGCGGGAGACGTTCCGCCTCCGTATCGATATTAAAACAGAAATTCACGGCACCCCTCCGAACACGAGGGGCCCAAGATTTAATTCCATTTCGCGCGCCATGACCACCGCCGAGTATCAAATTTTCATAAAAATAATTCATCCCTCTCCCCCTCTCTCTTTCTCTCTTTCTTTCTCTCTCGTTCGTTCATCCATAATTTTCATCACGAATTTTACTTTTCACTCTCGCCAAACATCATCCTTGAGATACGAAAATGCGAAAAATCGTGCCCCTTTGTTTCTCTCCATTATGGTTTCCTTCTCAAGGAAGGAAGAAAACATTCCATCCATCGTTTCGAAACGTTTTTCCACTCGATCGTAAAATCTGATCAGAAAAACTCGAAGGACGTTTCCTTTTCCAAGAACGGACAACTCGGAAAAGTTTCTCAAACTTTTTAAAAATCGCTACCGATTCCACTTCCGACCGGCCTCGATAAATCTCGATATATAACCGCGTATATCTTCCCTCCCCTTTCCTCTCGAGAGGGCAGCAACACTAACGTCTCACTCACGGGCCTCTTCTTTTCTTAATAAATTCCCGGAACCGAGTTAAACTAATTACGCGGGCGGGCGCGGAATTTTAAGCGTGGAATCACTCGGCGGCCGAGCAAGTGGTTGAGAAGGGGAGGGAGCGTGAAATATATGGCGGCGCATCCGTCGTGTACGTGGAACCGTTGCCGAATCGACGACCGTCTTCCGGGGAAAAGGAAGGAAGGAAAGAGAAGGAGAAGAGGAGAAGGAGAATGGTGGCCGCGATCCCTGACTCGCGTATCGAAAGGGGAATTTATCGTGGCTTTGAAGTCTGCCCTCGTGGCGCGCAAACGTCGACGTGGTCGAATTAATGGAACAGGGGGAAGGGAGGAGGATTTCCACCCAGGTGGACGCGGGATCGAATTTCGATCGTGTCTCGCCCGAAAAATATCGTTAACGTGCCCTCCGACCGAAAGAAGGAAATTTATTTTCGTCCTATTTCTTTTTTCTTTTAAGAAAGAGAGAGACGTACGAATTCTTTCCACTTCTCTTTCTGTTCTCACGAAGGAAACGATTCGAGCGAATAATTTTTATCCACACGTAACGTGAATCCACGTTATAGAAAAAAGTCAAAGGCGCGTAAAAAAAAAAAGAAAAGCGTTTCGATCGAAGCGAAAGGAAAGAAAAAAAAAGAAGAAGAAGAAGAAGAAAAAAGACAACGCGTAAAAATAACCAGTTTGATCGTTACTTTCCCTCTCGCGATAACCAAAGCGCGAACAATCGGGAGCCATTAGCTTCACCGATCATCCATCCTTTATATCACGATCAATCAACCTCGATAGTTCGAAAACGCGATCTAACGAAGCTGAAACGCGGTTTCATAACAAATGCCCTCTCCGCGACCTGTGTCCGTCCGTCCATCGAACCGATAGAAAAAAAAAGAAAGAGGGAGGAAGAAAACAAAAGAGCGTGACGCGTTACGATTCCACGAGGATAGAAGAAGAATAAAGATGGATAGAAGAAGATAGAAGAAGAGAGAGTATTCGAAGGGAGAGCGGAAAGTTTTCGACGAAGGGGGAGGGACGAAGACAAAGTGGAAAGAAACAAAGGAATTCGCTTCCTCCTCGCGGTTCCCTCCGCGCGGAATTGGAAGCAACTATCCAATTTCCGAGGGAGAGAGGGGGAGAAAAAGAGCGGGCTCGGGCCGCACAGACAGGAAAAACCAAAGAGGATGAAGGGGACGCGGAGGGAGGAGGGCTGGAATTCGGCTTAGCGATCCGACGACCCGGAAACGAATCCCGCTCCTCCTCTCCGCCCTTCCTTCAAAGATTTGATAAACGCTGACGTCACTTCTTACCGGCCGTGATCCGAGGAAAATTGTGACGAGCAGTATATATATTCGCTTCGACCATTTCTTCTTCGCCTGGTAGGCCCGCCGATATTTCATATCGCGGACGAAGGCGATCGGATAATGAAAATTTCAATAATCCCCTCCCCTCCTTTCTCTCTTTCTCGGCGATAAACCTTTATCGACTCGACGAACACGGATGAACGAAAGGATGGATGGATGGATCGTTAACGATCCTTCGAAGGGATCCTCGAAGGGTGATCGATCGATTTGGTCGAAATCGGAGGATGAAATTCACGTTCCTTTGGATATATTGGTATAACTTTGGATAATTTTGTCGGAAGGAAGTTAGGGGAAGAAGTTTTTTCCGCCTAGTGAAGCAAGTTTTTCTGAATCTCCTTGATAGATGAGCGAGCCCGATTCTATGGGATTAATTGAGCGGGAAAAGTCGAGGTTGATTCTGTACGATTCTCTAGGAATAGGATGATTGAATTCTTCGTAGATCGGCAGAAAGTATTATAGAAAATTTAAATAATCGAAACGAGGGGTGAGAATGAAAATATTTTTAACATGAAACGAACCCCGAATCCGAATATCCAACTTGACATAAGAACATATAACTTCCTTCTAACATCGTCTCCATTTTAAATTCCAATTTAAATAATAATAATCAGTCAGCCAATATCTGGACACGATTTAAAAAAAACATCTCGCCAATTCTTGTCTTCTCGAAAAGACAGAAGAATCGCTATCCATAAGTCCAAACTCGAACCTCGCCATCCTCCAAGAAGAGAATGAGCAGAGTTGGCTGCACCCTTTCGAATAGCTCGAGCTCAAACGGACTTTGTCAGCTGAGGCGAACGCGGCATTAATACTGCTCCGACCTACCGATATCTACTACTCTCTCTCTCTCTCTCCTCCCCCCTCCAATCCCCATCCAGTGTCTAGCTAACCGTTAATATCGAATTCTTTGGCGCGATTTACGAGGGCGTTCCGCGAATTCGAGATTGGGGGGAGTGTCGTTTAAGGAATAGTCGGGAGGGGAAGAGGGGAAGGTTGATGTTTTCTCGGTGAATCCTTTCGCGAGGAAGGCGAATTTCTCGGTATTTCTCGGTCCTCGAGCCGACCGGTCCTCTCTCTTTTCGATTATGGATGGAGGTTGAAGGAAAGGAGGAGGAGAAGGAAAGAGGGAGGGAGAATTACTTTGGAAGCAAACTGGAATGCCTGGAGGGATTGGTTCGAGTGGAATACCTACGCTTTGACTCGAGCTTTCGATTCTTGTGTCGTGCGGAATGGAGGCGGATGTCGTTGACGATGCTTACGCGTGGTTGTTTCTCTTTTTTTTTTCTAGGGGAGAGATGGAGAGACACGTTAACACGGCTCGATGTGGCAAAAAAAGATCGAGGAAGACCTGATCTTTTGCACGCGAGAAAAACGATTCGTAAAGAAATATTCGCAATGTGTCTTTATGATTCAATTAAATTGCGTGTGCAATATGAACTGTATGAGTAACAAGTAATCCAATTATCTTATCGTACGGAATCTATCATTCATATATATTTCTAATAGCACATAGTTTCGTGGTAACGCTGTAAATTCATTTAAAAGTAATAAAAGAGAAATTGCTTTCTCTCTCTCTCATCGAACGAAGATCTCTCGAACCGTTAGCAAAATTTTATGAATATATCTCTGCGCGTATCACTCTAGAAAATTTGTAATAACGTTTCGTGAATTCATTTAAAAATAATAAAAAAAGAGAGAAATCCCTCTTTCTCGTCGAACGATCGAAAAGCTTTCGATTCGGCGAACCATTAGAACGTGACGTCGATAAATTTTACCGGAAGTCGAGTTCACGACGATTCCAATTGATATCAGACTCTTGGAAGCAATTTAAAATTGGAACGAGGGGAATTCCTCGGGAATGCGAGAAAGAATGTTTAATCTGTATCAAAATACTCGCACGTAGAGGACAAATTATAGAGAAAATTTTCCGTTTCCCGTCGTCGTCGTCGTCGTCGTTCGATTTTCAATTAAAATTAAAACGGAGGGAAGGAACAAGGATGGATGAAAGGAAACGTGGAGGAAACGAATCGGTCGGGGCAAAGGTTTGGAAAGTTAATACGCGGGCGTAACAAACTGCGATAAAGTGGCTTCTCGCTTTGTACCGCCTTCATAAATTCTACTTATCTTCCCTTATCTTCATAACCCGAATCCACAACTCTGCGTGTATCTCCTCAAAGGGGAAACTTCTTTGGATTTGCCGGGTTGAAGATGAAAGAGAAGAGGAGTTGATTCGACCGATTTCAAACGATCCTTATTATTAACGTTTTACGACACGATAATCCTCCCTTTTCAATAATAATTCACTCGTTATTAATTCGCCCTATTTGACCGTGTTTCAAATATACGTGATTGAATTGTTCACTTCGAAACGTACATTCTTCAAGATATTTTGTAATTGTTGCGCTGAATGCTATTCCTGCTTCATTGCTTGTTCGTTATTTTCCTGGAATATGTTGCGAATAAGTAAATGAAATACAGGTGGAATTAACGAGAGAGAGAAAGAGAGAGAATAATTTTGTTGATAAAAATCTCTTGTACGAAAATAAAAAAGGAAAAAGAAGAAAAAAAGCTTGCAAAGAATATTTCCTGCGCGAAATATTGTTGTAACGAATTAATTACACTCTGGACGAAAAACAACTGTGAAAAAATTTCAATTTCGGAACAACAACAACAACAACAACATTGACAACGACGAGGAGATATCTCGTATTCTTTCGTTGCACGCCATTTCGAGTTGCACAAATATCGAAACGTATCCTCTCGATACGTTTTCCAAAAACCGTTGAAACCGTTCAAAACCAACAACTATATATACATATATATATATGGCGGCAAGATATCGCACGGAGACAAAGGCCCCGGGAGACAAAAGAACATAATTTCGCGAGCTGGTAGGAGAGGAAAGCCGCAAAAGCTGGAAAGAGGTGGAGTGGAAATTACGAAATAATTCCGACTCCCTTGCAATTTCCACGGGCAGACAATACGTACACGAACAACGTTGATAGAACAATCGAAGCTAAATAAAGATGGTATCCGTTAAACGCGTGCCCCGTGAAAAATAATGTCGAGGTCTTGCAAAAAGTGAAGTGAAAAAGAAAGAAGAAGAAGAAAAAAAGAGATCTCCTACATCGAATCAGGAAGATCAGACAGCCGTCTCCCAAGCGTTCCCAATTAATAGCACAAAAGGGGACAAAAAAAGAGAAGAGCAGGGGAGGGAGGGAGGGAGATGGAAGGAGGGGAAAAAAGTTGGTGACGCCGGTTGAATGCATAATTCCTAACGAAAGTGCGCCGTTATGTCCTAAGGGTAGCGATGTAGTTTTCCTAGAGCAGCTCCTCTGTGTAAGTGTACGTATGTGTGTGTATAAAGTGGAAGAAGCACGTGTATATGCACAGGATGGAACGTGGAACGCGTGTTGGATAACTAGAGAATGGAGAGAGAGAGAGAGAGAGAGACGGGGAATGGGGACTAACTCGACGTTAGTTCCGAGCGATTTGCCTCTCGTGCGATTTAACACGAGGGCTATTATAACTCGATATAGATATAATGGCGCGAGTTTATCCCGTGTCTCCGTCTTCCGTGTGCACGTGCACGCGCACGCCCGTAATCTTTGCCACTGGCGAGAGATGTTTGGATGTCGCGGAAGAGAGACTGATGAGAAGAAGAGAGAGGGATACCTTTTTCTTCTTCTTTTTCGTCTTCGATGGATTTCTCGTTCGCGAATCGATTGTTCGTGCAATTATTGTCCCATTATTCGCGACGCGAATATCTAAAAAGGAAAAAAAGCATGAGCTATTTAAAGGCAATTCGAAAGAAAGAGAGATGAAAATAAGAAGAGGATACGTTTTTCTTCTTCTTCTTCTTCTTCGGTGGATTTCTTCGTTCGCGAATCGATTTATTCCTGCAATCATTATCTCGTTATCTATAAAGGAAGGAAAGATCGAGGAAGAGGCTGTTTAAAGGCAAGTCAGTGTAGATGCAATTCGAAAGAAAGAGAGATGAAAACGAGGAAGGATACTTTTTTCTTCTTCCTTCTTCTTCTTCGATTGATTTCTCGTTTACGAATCGTACAATTATTATTTTACTATCACGATATTTAAAGGAAGGAAAGAGAATTATTTAAAGGCAAGTAGATACAAGTCGAAAGAAAGAGAGATGAAAACGAAGAGGGATACTTTCTTCTTCTTCTTCTTCTTCTTCTTCTTCTTCTTCTTATTCTTATTCTTCTTCTTCGGTGGATTTCTCGTTTACGAATCGATTATTCGTGTAATTATTATTTTATTATCACGATATTTAAAGGAAAGAAAGATCGAGGAAGAGGCTGTTTAAAGACAAGTCGATGTAGACACAAGTCGAAAGAAAGAGAGATGAAAACGAGAAAGGATACTTTTTTCTTCTTCTTTTTCTTCTTCCTTCTTCTTCTTCGGATTTTCGTTCACGAATCGATTATTCGTGCAATTCATGTCATTATCGCAATATCTAAAGGAAGGCAAGAGACTATTTAAAGGCAAGTAGATACAAGTCGAAAGAAAGAGAAATGAAAACGAAGAGGGATACTTTCTTCTTCTTCTTCTTTTTCTTCTTCGGATTTCTCGTTCACGAATCGATAATTCGTGCAATCATTATCTCATTATCGTGATATCTAAAGGAAAGATCGAGGCTATTTAAAGGCAAGTAGATACAAGTCAAAAGAAAGAGAAATGAAAACGAAGAGGGATACTTTCTTCTTCTTCTTCTTCTTCTTCTTTGGTGGATTTCTCGTTCACAAATCGATTATTCGTGCAATCATTATCTCATTATCGTGATATCTAAAGGAAATATCGAGGCTATTTAAAGGCAAGTAGATACAAGTCAAAAGAAAAATAGATGAAAACAAAGAGGAATACTTTTTTCTTTTTCTTCTTCTTCTTCTTCTTCTTTTTCTTCTTCGGTGGATTCATATTCGTGCAATTATTATCTCATTATCGCGACGCGAATATCCAAAGGAAGGAAAGATGGAGGCAGAGGTTATTAAAAAATTATTCTATTCGATCGAAGCATATTCCGATTAAATTCTCGACATACCAACGCACGATACATCCTTTCCGTCTCGCGTCGACGAAAAGAAGCGGAAACTAAACCATCTTCCCATCCCCCTTCCATCCCATCCCATCCCTCTCCTCTTCGTTCCGTAATAATCATTTAACGGCGGCAAAGTAGTCGAATGAAATTAACAAACTATTGAAAGTAATTGGATCTTCGCCTGGACCGAATTAAACGGATCACGGAGAGCCGACGAGCTATTTCAATGCTTATCCCATCCCCCCACCACCGCCATCGGTCTCTAGCTACACTCTAGTTTCCCCGACAACCCTTCCTCCCCTCCCCCTCCCCCGTGAAAGAGTCGGGCTAATTATTCCGACAACTATTCCCAAGTTTACGGGCGTCGATCGGGAACGAAATGCCCCTCCCCCTTTATCTGCGAATTCCTCCTCGCCTCCTTCCCTCCTCCCTCCTCTCCCGTCGCGCTATTTCTCGCCTCCCTTTCTCGTCCGATTATTCGAATTCTTCTTCTTTTTCTCTCTCTCTCTCTCTCTTCGCGAGGATGTTCTTGCGTTCGCGGAACCGCACCACCGAGGGGAATACCAATCGGTAAAACTCGTAAGTCCGCGTCGTGCGAGGAATTTCAGCGAGGACGGAGGGAAGGAAGAGTCCGTGGAAAAGAAAAATTTGTCGCCAAGTTTGTCGCCCTCCCCATTGTTATTGCGAATATTTTCATTCCCTGTTATTCGTTCCATTTTTTTTTTTTTTATTACCAATCGTTCCTTTCGTTCCTCCTCGCGAGATGAACAGGAGATGAATGGACAAGGGAATCGTTTTCTTTAGTTGTTGAGTTTTTGGGAATTTTGATGATTTGGAAGATTTTCGATTTAAGAATCGTAATTATACGAAACACATTTTTAATCAAATAGATTAAATGGAGGATTTTTATTAGTCTCGTGTTCGTAACGCGTCTCATATCCGAGAATGGATTAATAGATCCTGCGGGTCAGTGGAGGAGGAATAATAAATGATTAACTCGTTTCGAGGATTTATAGGCCGATTATTATCATCAATAAGACACGCTTGATAACGACGCCTCGTCGTTATCGTAATCGAGGCACCTGCTGCTTCTATTATTATTTCGCGAAATAGCCGGGGTCTATGGATACGTTATCACCCGAGGGAATCGCGAGAGCGGATCTGCTCCAACTCGACCCAGCTCCCATAAACGATCGATCCCCTCCCCGAGAAGGATACACTTTTCACCACTCGATTCTTTCTCCCTCCCTTTCTTTATAATACAAATTTTACAAATTACAAATCTATGCTGGTTAATCGTCAATCTCAAAGAGGAGATACACTTTTCATCATTCGATTCTTTCCCTCTCTCTCTTTTTCTGTAATACAAATTTTACAAATTACAAATCTATGCTGGTTAATCGTCAATCTCAAAGAGGAGATACACTTTTACACTTTTTGATTCTTTCTCTCTCCCTCTCTCTCTGTAATACAGATTTTACAAATTGCAAATCTATGCTGGAGAATCGTCAATCTCAAAGAGGAGATACACTTTTACACTTTTCGATTCTTTCCCTCTCCCTCTCTCTATAATACAAATTTTACAAATTACAAATCTATGCTGGATAATCTCAAAGAGGAGATACACTTTTCACCACTCGATTCTTTTTCTCTCTCTCTCTCTCTCTCTCTCTCTCTCTCTCTCTCTCTCTCTCTCTCTCTCTGTAATGCTCTCTCTCTCTCTCTCTCTCTCTCTCTCTCTCTCTCTCTGTAATGCTCTCTCTCTCTCTATGCTCAAGAATCGTCAATCTCTCAAAGAGAGATGGAGAGAATTTCGATAGGGAACAAAATACTCGAAGAGCAGAGTGAGTCTTGCTCGGACGGGACCGAATTCCATTTCCGCGGTTTCCGCAGCCGTGAGACGGCGGGGAGGGGAGGATCTGGTCGAATCGGGCGGGTGACACGTCCGAAAGGAAAATTTTAATCACGTCTGGTGATGGAGATCTGTGCCCGGATTGGCCGGGTCCCGGGCACACGTGACCGTGGTTCCAACGAAACAAAACAAACGCGTCATCTTCTGGCCGAGTTCGGGGGCCGGTGTCACAATCAGGGCGCGGCTGCAGCACGCCGCCGAGATCAAAGCGGGATCCTCGCCGCGCACGGTGAAACGCGGCTAACGTAATTAAGCCGCGCGTAGATAGTCGCGGTGGGCTCGAAACTTGCGAAACTCCATTGCGGAGGACGGGATGGAATCGCGTGTCCTGCTCGACGCCTTTTCATCACCCCCTCCTCCCCCTCGCGTTACTTTACACCCGTTAATTATAATTCGCGTCAAACGATATTAAGCGAAATTGTTAAGCCATAGCGTCGAAACGTATGCGTCGAGAATTTCTCCCGAAAAAGGAGGGAGAAGAGAAGGGAATGGAAAGAATGAATATTGAATACGATGAAGCGGCCAATATATATAGGGTGTCCCAAAATTAACGCGAGATTTGAATTAAATATAAGAGAGAGTTTTTAGTCTTTGGATATTTATTTTTTAAGTGAAATGGCCTCCACGTTTTGCTGGCATATACGCACCCTTTCGTCCAAATTTTTCATCACTTTTTTGCGTAATTGTGGCTGAATTTCGTCGATGCAGCGTTTAATTTCCTCTCGTAATGCGCGTGTGATTGTGGGATCGTCGACCATCATAGACCTTTCACTTCAAATAACCCCATAAGAGAAAGCAAAAGCATCCACTTTTTCATGATTAATAATCCATTCCACGTTGCATATTTTTACCAACTCTAAACTCTCAGCTGTCAAACTGTTCTTTTTTCAGGTTTACCAATAATTTGACGCAAAAATGGCGGCAAATTCAAATCTTGCGTTAATTTTGGGACACCCTTTATTTGGAAATTTTTCCTCGACACGACGCGCGTCTATGGGGATATTGGAAGAGGAGAAGGGAAGAGGGGAAGAGATCGTGTACACAGCGCGATATCACAAGTTTTGGCGTAAGTTGGAATTAGTTTTCGCGAACGGGACTTGTCGTATATTCCGCGAGAGACCGCACACGTCCACCGTCGTCTTCCACGGTGCGGTGGGTTCGTGAGTGCCTTAAATCACCTCCAACTGCTCTAAAGCGGGAGAGGAGGGCGGGAGAGGGTTAATCGAATTTGGCTGAGCATAAATCGATGTCCCTTCGCGAATGAGGGAAGGGGACAATTTCCTTTCCTTTCGGCCTTCTCGCGGAGAATAAACCAGTGTCGGATAATTTCAAATCGCAATTCGACCTCCTCGAGTTAAGTTTTCGTAAATTTCGTGAACTATGAGTAATGGGATGGGGAAGATAAAGGAGGGAAGATTTAGAAAAAGTATTTTGCGCGTTTAACGTTTTCACGTTCGGATTCAAAACGGATTCCGGGAATTTTGGAAACGGAAATTTTGGTCAGCGCCAACCAATCACTGCCGACCGAGCGAAATTGTTCCGCGACGTTATTATTGCGATGTTATTATTATATTATACCACGCGATACCACTTGCGCGATAAATTGGTTTCCAGTTTGTCTAACATTATTATTATTACAGCGGTGTTATCGTTAAATTAGACGCGTAAAGTAAAATTAATGCCGCGAAATAACAATTGCAACGCAGCTCGCAAAATTAACGTAGCGCGCGGCGCTACGTATTGATAAATCCATAAATTAGAAAATTGGAATATTGCTGCGATCGTTGAATTAAACGAAAATCAGAAATTTTCAAGTTTGTTGCGACCAAAATCCCTGACATTTATAAAATTAATATCACATCTCTCTATAAATCAAAAATTCAAAGATCAAACGATAATTTATAATAAAAAATCCTCGATATGTTTCGTTTATTCATTTTCGCGCTAATTAATTTCGATTCATGATTAATTCTTCATATCCCACTCGTTGTATGGCGCAATTATCCAGATTAGAAAATTGGACAAATATTCAAATGATGATTATTAATAAAAAATACATTTTACTTGTTCCTAAAATTTATCGATAAAGAGAAACTTCATTATCGCGCTAATAGCTCCCTCACCGAACTCATAAAGTGTGATTAAATCCCATCCATTACAGATTCCAATTATCCAAATTAGAAAATTGGAGAAATCAAAAATTATTAATAAAAAATACATTTCGCTTGTTCCTAAAATTTATCAATAAAGATGAACTTCATTATAATGCTAGTAGCCTCTCATCGAACTCATAAAGAGTGATTAAATCCTACCCGTTGCATAGCACAAACTATCCAGATTAGAAAATTGGAGAAATCAAAAATTCAAGCGACAATTCTTAATAGAAATATCTCCAATATATTTTACTTATTCCTAAAATTTATCGATAAAAACGAACTTCATTATCGCGCTAATATCTCCCTCATCGAACTCAAGAATGATTAAATCCCATCCATTGCATAGCATAAACTATCCAAGAAAATTGGAGAAATAAAAAATTATTAATAAAAAATACATTTTGCTTGTTCCTAAAATTTATCAATAAAAATGAACTTCATTATAACACTAAAGCCCCTCATTGAACTCATAAAGAGTGATTAAATCCCACCCGTTGCATATTCCAACTACCCAAATTAGAAAATTGGAGAAATCAAAAATTATTAATAAAAAATACATTTTGCTTGTTCCTAAAATTTATCAATAAAGATGAACTTCATTATAGCGCTAATAGTTCCCCCATCGAACTCATAAATTAAATCCCACCCGTTGCATATTCCAACTATCCAGATTAGAAAATTGGATAAATAAAAAATGACAATTATTAATAAAAAATACATTTTGTTTGTTCCTAAAATTTATCGATAAAAAACGAATTTCATTATCGCGCATAGCAAACTATCCAGATTAGAAAAATTGGAGAAATAAAAAATTATTAATAAAAAATACATTTTGCTTATTCCTAAAATTTATCAATAAAGATGAACTTTATTATCGCGCTAATAGCTCCCTCATCGAACTCATAAAGAGTGATTAAATCCCATCCGTTGCATAAATTATCCAGATTAGAAAATTGGAGAAATCAAAAATTCAAGCGACAATTCTTAATAGAAATATCTCCAATATATTTTACTTATTCCTAAAATTTATTGATAAAAACAAACTTCATTATCGCGCTAATATCTCCCTCATCGAACTCAAGAGTGATTAAATCCCATCCATTGCATAGAATAAACTATCCAAGAAAATTGGAGAAATCAAAAATTATTAATAAAAAATACATTTTGCTTCCTAAAATTTATTAGTAAAGAGGACTTCATTATCGCGCTCCTCATTGAACTCATAAAGAGTGATTAAATCCCATCCATTGCATATTCCAACTATATTACAAAAATTGGATAAATCAAAAAATATTAACAAAAAATACATTTTGCTTGTTCGTAAAATTTACCGATAAAGAGGAGCTAATATCTGCCTCATCGAACTCATAAAGAGTGATTAATTCCCCTCCCCCTCTGCCCATTCGTTGCGACTATCCAGATATACCTGGTATAATATTGAACGGGAGGGGGGAAGAGGAAGAGGCTTAGGCGGGCGGCCCGTGGCAAGGATGGAATTTACAATGCGATTCATGTTTATATATCCGTAGTAGGTGGGCATAATAATTGCGCCATCACGGTTGAGTAACGGGGCATCGGGAGGCACGCGTAACAAAGAGAACCGCGTAAACCGGGTAATTTGAGCGGCCTTTACGCGTAATAGGTGTGCACAGCTGATCGTTTCGTTACTTATCCCGTTACAAACCCAGTTATTAACCCCGTTATTCTCCCTATACCCATACACTTTAACAGCAATGAAATAGTGAAATAGTTGGGATCGAGGTGGAGCCAACGTTATCGCGTGGACGGGCGTTGACATTCGTGTATAAATAATCCAATCCTGAACAGATTCACGGGAGGAACGTCATCACGTGAGAAGATTCGATGCCAAGTTTCTCGGATATCGAGATAACCATTTAGCTTAGACCGATTTTTCTTCGCAGAAGCATGTACTCGAGAAGGGTAAGTGTTTTTTCGAACAAGATAAACTTTATTCGCGAATAGCCTCGCATTTAATTGCACTTTGGAATCGGATAACAGTTGTTAATAATGGTATCGCGTGAGAGACAAATGAAAAAGACAAAAATACTAATGCTTGCAGAGAAAAACACTCGATTCATTCGAATCGTTTGTTGCACGTGCATTACACGTGGCATCTATGATGCGTATCGATTATAATAGCAACGAAAGGGTTAAAAAAAAACCTAATCTAAATTCTATCTTCCTTTCTCTTCTCCGTCCTGCTCTGTTCTCGCGTACAATAGTCGAAATCGGAAGGAAAAAAGAAAGCTATCCCCTTTTTACCCTCGATTTAAGAGAAATCAAAATAGTTCCAATTACACGCTCACGATTGCACCCGAGAAACGAGTCGGCCGGCTTCTTCTTTGGAGAAGGGAAAAAAAGGAGCGTTCAATTTGCAAAATTTAATCGCAACTGGGCCTAACCAACCTCGAACAATCCCATTTCTACCCGATAACAAGCTCCTGTTCCTCTACTTTCACGTCGCACAGAGGAAACTTTGCACAATTTCACCGAGCGCGAATCCTAATCTTGGCAAAGCTCTGTTGGAGCATCGGTGGCCGCGTTTCGACGTTGCACACGGGCCGGTCATCGTTCGACCTTAATTCGAGGCTTGTACACAGAGAGAGAGAGAGAGGCAGAGGGAGAGGAGAAGCAAGTTTGGTCGGGGAGCGGCTTACAAAGCGAGCGGGAGAAAGAGAAGCGAGCGGAAGGGAGTAGCGCGCAGGGCAGGGCAGGAAATTACGTCTCCGGACGTCCGTTCGTTCGGCTTCAGAGCTCCCTGCACAACACAGGACTCGGGAGGAGCTCCTTCACAAGGCCGAGGAAAAGAGACACGGAGGAGGAAACGGGAGAGAAAGGAGAGGAGAGGAGAGGAGAGGAGAAAGAGACGTCCGGAACGAAGGAGGGAAAGGAAGAGGTAAGGGAGGAGAATCCTGACCTGCCGTAGAATCCCTTTATCGCCGAATATCGCCGAGATCTCGCGTTATTTGCCGTCACCCGAAGCCGAATACTTTTGCCGCCACGTTGACCCAGCTTCTTCGACTTGCGCTCAACCTTTGCCTGCGTGTACACAAATCGATGAATTCGCGATACTGAGACGAAGAGGAGAGAAGAGAAGAGGAAAGGAGAAGAGAGAAGAGGAGAGAAGAGAAAAGGAGAGAAGAGGAAACGAAAAGAAGAGGAGACGAAAAGGAGAGAAGAGAAAAGGAGAGGAGAGGAGACGAAAAGAAGAGGAAAGGAGAGAAGACGAAAGGACAGGAGAGAAGAGAAGAGGAAAGGAGAGGAGAGGAGACGAAAAGGAGAGGAAAGGAGAGGAGAGAAGAGAAAAGGAGAGAATAGGAGACGAAAAGAAGAGGAGACGAAGAGGAGAGAAGAGAAAAGGAGAGGAGAGGAAACGAAAAGGAGAGGAAAGGAGAGAAGAGAAGAGAAAAGGAGAGAAGAGGAGACGAAAAGAAGAGACGAAGAGGAGAGAAGAGAAAAGGAGAGGAGAGAAGACGAAAGGACAGGAAGAGAAGAAGAAAGGAAAGGAGAAGAGACGAAAAGGAGAGGAAAGGAGAGGAGAAAAGAGAAAAGGAGAGAAGAGGAGACGAAGAGGAGAGAAGAGAAAAGAAGAGGAGAGGAGAGGAGAGGAGAGGAGAGGAGACGAAAAGGAGAGGAGAGGAGACGAAAAGGAGAGGAGAGGAGACGAAAAGGAGAGGAAAGGAGAGGAGAGAAGAGGAAAGGAGAGGAGAGAAGAGAAAAGGAGAGGAGAGGAGACGAAAAGGAGAGGAGAGGAGAGAAGAGGAAACGAAAAGGAGAGAAGAGAAAAGAAGAGGAGAGAAGAGGAAAGGAGAGGAGAGGAGAGAAGAGGAGAGAAGAGAAGAGAAGAGAAGAGAAGAGGAGAGAAGAGGAAACGAAAAGAAGAGGAGACGAAAAGGAGAGAAGAGAAAAGGAGAGGAGAGGAGACGAAAAGAAGAGGAGACGAAAAGGAGAGAAGAGAAAAGGAGAGGAGAGGAGACGAAAAGGAGAGGAGAGGAGAGGAGAGAAGAGGACAGGAGAGGAGAGAAGAGGAAAGGAGAGGAGAGAAGAGGAAAGGAGAGAAGAGAAGAGAAGAGAAGAGGAGAGGAGAAAAGAGGAAAGGAGAGGAGAGAAGAGAAGAGGAGACGAAAAGAAGAGACGAAGAGGAGAGAAGAGGAAAGGACAGGAGAGGAGAGAAGAGGAAAGGAGAGGAGAGGAGACGAAAAGGAGAGGAAAGGAGAGGAAAGAAGAGAAAAGGAGAGAAGAGACGAAAAGGAGAGGAGAGAAGAGGAGAGAAAAGAAAAGGAGAGAAGAGGAAACGAAAAGAAGAGGAGACGAAAAGGAGAGAAGAGAAAAGGAGAGGAGAGGAGACGAAAAGAAGAGACGAAGAGAAGAGAAGAGAAAAGGAGAGGAGAGGAGACGAAAAGGAGAGGAGAGGAGAGGAGAGAAGAGGAAAGGAGAGAAGAGGAGAGGAGAGGAGAGGAGAGGAAAGGAGAGGAGAGGAGAGAAGAGGAGAGGAGAGGAGAGGATGGAAGGTCGAAAGGAAAATTAAGGAAGCTCGAGTGGAATGTTCACCCGGCATCCCGATTCGCGCGACACGTACGAAGAGAAAACTTCATTAGCTTGGGAGCACTTACTTCGAGCGCGAATTGCCTCCCCGTGAATTAGTTTCAAAGCCGCGTCACCGTCATCCATTCGCCGTGACGAATCGTGATCACGATTCCTTCCTTCCTTCCTTCCTTCCTTCTCCGCTCCGCCGAAATCTTGATCGTTCCGCAGCCCTGACTTTCCATCAATTCATCGCTGGAGGAGGAAAGGAGGGGGGGGGGGGGGGGGCTGACTATTGAGAGAACTCGGCGTCATTTATCAAGTCGTTTCATAAGTGATGTTATTCCCGAAAGTGGTTTTCCCTCCCCTCGTTTTCGATCTACAACATTTCCACCTTCCATTCTCTCAACTTTCCTTCATTTTTCACGCGAGAGTGTCTCAAAGCCGTTCTTGTTTCTTTCTTTCTTTCTTTCTCTCCTTTTTTTCCCCGCTCCCTTCAACGGCCTCGTAACGAATTACTACAAGTTGAACGAATTGAAATTAGATTAAGAATTTTGTTTGGACAAGTTGTAAAATTTGTAAATCTACGGAAAGATCGCGAATCTTTGTAGAAATTCTGTGTATGGTAGGCTGATATATTTAACAGTCGAAGAATCACGAATAATTAATTTATTGTTCAAAATAATAATTTATAAACAGTCGTAACGACAAACGATGGATCGATTGTAACAGCTGCTTGAATAAACTCGTTATTTCAACGAATAATTTTATTCCAAGTTATTAATTAACTAGTTTTCATTTTTTCAAGTTATAAACCCCTACCTCTGCAATTACAAATTTTCTGAAACGAAAGATCCTCTCGAAAAATTTCCAAATTTCTCTTACTTACTTACACCTCTCGCTCGAAATGAACACCCAACTCATCGAACCTAAATTACCCAATTTCTCGAAAAGAAGAAAGAAAGAACGAGCATTCAAATCATCCCTTAATCCGATCCCCTAAGCTTCCTTGCGTAACGTCACGCTCCATTTTCGAATATACCTGGGACCATCGCCCATTTCGAAACCTCCTCCATCGACGAGGAAAGAGAGAGAGAGAGGGAAGGGAGAAAAACAGGGTAATAGGCTCCCTTTGAAATACATGCTCCGCCCGGTGATGCGGCACATACATCTTTTCGCGGTAATCAGCGCCCACCCTCCGGTTTAAAAAAGCAACGAAGATGGGTAATCTCCGGAGGCCATAGACAGGGGATGCCAGCAATCTCGCAGAGACACGCTTTCCCCCGGACTATCCCGGATCCGGAATCTATGGGGTGTCGAGACGTTTCTTTTCTCTTTCTCCTTTCCTTTGGAAATTGAATCGAGATTCAAACAGCTACAAAGAGTAAATGTAATGACCAATTACTCGATTTTTCCTTTTTTGTTTTTCAGGGACACGCATTTACCAAATTTATAGCAATTTTCTACTCGAAGAAAATTCTTATTCGGCGATCAAGAACGATCATCGTTGACCCAGCTTTTCGCGAGCCACCAACTCGAAACAATACTCGATCCGCGAACAGAGAACAACGTGGGAAAAAGTAAAAACAAAAAGGAGAAATTATTATTGTTATTTAGAAAAAATTGTCCGACAATTTAACGCGCGTTAAAGGGTAATTTTTTCTTTTCTATAAAATCCTCGTTAACAATTGCGGAGCAATTGAATCGAGAGAGAGAAAAAAAGAAGGCCACCGGTGGTGGCGATTCACGATAATCGTTTCCTTTCTGCCACGGTTCGCGCCGTTCAACCGTTGCCTTCGCCCCTTCCCCCCGCCCATTCAACGGCAAAGGGAGTCCTCCGCGTGTTATTTCGACGTTGGTAACGGCGTTGGTAACGGGGCGAATCGGCTGACACCAACGGGTGAAAGAAAGTATCCAAGCAATTGTGATCGCGCGTGCACCATTGCGTTCTCCACGCCCAATCTCGGAGAGAAAAGGGAAATTTCGTTCTCTTTTCGGTTGCTTCGACGAAGGCTGATAGAACGTTGTTTCTCATTGAGGAATTATATATTATTAAAGAATATATCAATAATAAATCGAATAAATCAAGTTTAACCTCTATAGCTGGCATATTTATTACTTCTATTATTATTACCTCTATTATTATATTATCTTATATTATTTCTATAGCTCATATTTATCTTTATTAAAATTAATTTTCGAATAAAACTTTCATTTATTGTTTCAGAATCCTCTATTAATTATAATTTTACTTAAATTTTTAAATTTATATATAATCAATTAATACAATTAATTTAAAAACTACAATATAATTTATTTAAAAATAATAATTTTTTGATAATATAATTAATTATCTATATTATTATTACATTATATATTATTAAAGAATAACGAACGAGTTTGAGGTAAAGATTATTCCTGACGAAGAGGTATGAAACGATTCGAGCAGGTCTCCATCTGCGTCTCCAAAGTGGTAACGAACTTTGCAGAAGTAAAATGTCAAAGAATCTCGTAAGGGATCGTAAAAGAAAGAAATTGAACGGAGAGAGAGAGAGAGAGTGATGAGAATCTAGGTTAAAATTAACTCGGTAGAGAATGTCCGATTCGATTAGAGTTCGAGAAACGAATGGTTGGAGAGCAGGTGTGGTTCTTTCGTCGAACAAGGGAACAAAGCGCCGATTCGACGCGACATCTTAAAATCCTTCTTAAAAGTATTCGGTAATCCGTCTACAATCGTGGATGGATTCGAATCTTTCCAATCCCTTCCTTGTTAATAATCTTTTTTCAAATTCAAAATTCTACCGAAAAATTCTATCTGAAATTGCATCTATTCGTCAGAGAAACTTGGTAAACAGCTCGATGATGAAACGTTCGGGAAAATTTAATAGTTATTACGAATAAAGTTGTTTCCACGAGTTATTTTAATAATTTATTGTTCGAGTTGTAATAATATAATTGGAAAACATCCAATTATGGAAAATGGAAAATGGCCAAGATTATACGAAAAACGGATCAACTTGTAATATCTAGGAACAAACTACTTATTCAAGCTTATTTTGATAAGTAATTTCTTAAAGTAACTTTATTCAAAATTTCTAGACCAGTTGCTTTCCCAACTCTCTGTTTATAAACGCGAATTCATTCGAGGGTGCAATTCACAACAAAGAAAAAGAATATTTCTTCGATCGAAATATTTAAAAAAAAATCTCGAAATCTCCTGTATTCGATATCACTATATCTAACAAAGAAAAAGAAAAATTTCTTCATCGAAATATTTAAAAAAAAAAATCTCTAAACCCATATTCGATATCAATATTTTACAACAAAGGAAAAAAAAGATTCCTTCCATCGAAATATTAAAAAAAAATTTCGAAACTCGCATTCGATATCAATATTTTACAACAAAGGAAAAAAAAGATTCCTCCATCGAAATATTTAAAAAAAAAAAATCTAAATAAACCCATATTCGATATCAATATATCTAACAAAGAAAAAGAAAAATTTCTTTAATCGAAATATTTAAAAAAAATCTCGAAACCCACTCGCATTTCGATATCAATATTTTACAACAAAGGAAAAAAATCTCGAAACCTGTATTCAATATCAATACATCTTACAACAAAGAAAAAGAGAGATTCCTTCCGAAATATTAAAAAAAAAAATTTCTAAACTCCTATTCGATATCAATATTTTACAACAAAGGAAAAAAAAGATTCGTTTCATCGAAATATTAAAATAAAAAATTTCTAAATCCGTATTCGATATCAATACATCTTACAACAAAGAAAAAGAGAAATTCCTTCCATCGAAATATTAAAAAAAAATCTCAAAACACGTATTCGATATCAATACATCTTACAACAAAGAAAAAGAAATATTTCTTCAATCGAAATATTTCATATTAAAAAAAAAACCTCGAAATTCGTATTCGACATCAATATCGAGAAATAAATTCAAGATTCCGTTGGATCGATAAAAAAATACGATCCTAGGAATCACCAATCTAAAAAAATTGTGTCGATCCGTCACAAGTATATATATATATAGGAACACATAACTGCCCCGTTCTTAATTGTCGGAGAGGAGATCTCTCTAGTCCTTTATCATCTAGTCCTTCTCCACTCCGCGCCGGTGTACTACTCCTCGGCTCGGCGGACGATTATATTCCACACGGCGTGGCAGAGAGGTTTGCGCGTATTCGTGACGCGATGTACGCGTGGACAAAAGCGTGGAAGCTACTCACTCACCTTGGGTTTCCACGAAGAGCGGCGTGGTGGAGAGCGTTGAATCCGTCGTTGTTCGTGAGGGTGATGTCTGCGGCGTGGTCCAACAACAGAGCCAAGATGTCATCCCGTTTCTTAGAGATCGCATCGTGAAGGGGTGTGTCGCCTTCCGCGTCCTGGAAACAGCAGGAACAACGGGTTTTCTCTTGAGGACAGATTCTCGTACGAGCTTCTTTTTCCCTTTTTTTTCGTTTTTTAAGAATCGATTATCGCGGACAAAAGGACTTTCCTTTCATAAGTCTGGTTATTGTACCATCGTTTTTGCGAGTCGAGATCGAGAAAGATTAATCAATAACGAAACGCGCGTTAAAAAAAAAATATTCGTGTTCTCGAGAGAAAAAAATATTATTTTTCTCGAAATGGGATACAGATTGGAATAAATATATATATCGTAAGGATAAATGCGGAAACACTTTTCCATATGTGTGTATATATATATATATATGTATAGCATTTACCCTTCTCAGTGATAAGTGATCCGAAGGAACAGAAGCTCGCGTGATATTTGTATTTTCAAAGAGAATGTCACTGAGAAGCCACAGAAGAACAGGAAAGAAATACATTTTCCGTGGTGTATATGTATACATATATATACACACTGTCGATGTAAAAATAGAAAGAGAAGTTTTTCTTCGCGCTTCTACGGTATATGTATAGAGATTTTCTTCGCCGTGCATTATTCATCATCCGACGAAAAAATGCTTTCAAAAGACAAGGACTTATATCTGCGCTCCATTCATATGTATAAAGTGGAATATTCTTATGAAAAGATATCTCTAAGATTCTTTCTCTTTTTTAATAGTAATAGCGTACTTTAAATTAGATTAAATCTTAAATTGAGTGTAGAAAAAAGATTTTTCATTTTTAAAAGAAGAAGAAATCGAATCGTTCTCCTCTAAAACCTAAATTGCTGGAAAGTAAAAAACGAAATGGTAACACTGGCCCATTAGTTGATAAGAAACTTGGAATCAACTGAAACGCGCAAAAGTATTTCCAAATTTCCAAAAAAAAAGAAAATTGTTCCAACAAAATTCGAACAAATTTCTTCATTATTTCCTTCGAAACGAGAGATTAAACTAATCGAGACTCGATTAAATATTCGTCGAATTCGGAGGAAATTTATTTGAATTTGGTTACTTTGATAGAAAAAGCGGATCAGAACGAATTATTTCGAGCGTTTTAAAAAGCGATTACTTAAATTAACTTCATTCTAAATTACTTTAACTCTTTTCAACGTTATTATGCTTCCAACTCTGTACGATAATCATTGTTTCCAAGATCAGATCGGAAACGAAGGCATCGCCTTTAAAAGATCTCCCCTCCAGTGGAGAAAAATTGAAGCGAGAGGGGGAATGAGATCGGTGGCATCCGAACTGGCTGCGTAAATAATAGGGCATCAGGCACAGATACTTTATGGGATCAGTTGGAAAAATCCTTTGTATAACTCCAATAACCGTGGAGGATAAATCTGCCGGCGCTGTCGAGAACCGGCGGCGCTATCTCGCGCTATAAATGCTGGCCATGCGTCACGCCACTAGCTGGATAGAGATAGAAAGAGAGAAAGAGAGAGAGGAGGAGGAAGAGGGAACGAAAAACACAGCGAGGAAGAGGGAAGAGAGAAGCGTTGGAGGATGGAATCGAGGTGAAAGTAGATATTTGGAGGGAGGAGAGGACAGAGAAGACACTGTTTTATTTACCTGATCGCATCGCGATCCTGCCCATTATTCTCACCGACCCTTATATCTGAGCTATGCAGCCCAGCATCCCCTTCGTCTCTGCCTCCATTCAATCTCTTATCGATTACCACCTCTTTGTTTCTTTATTAAAAAGTGACCCATCTCGTACGAAATCTAAGCCTTAACGAGTTGAAAATATTTCCAACTCTCCTCGCGACTAACACGTGTCCCAATTCCTCGAAAAATCAGAAGCAGAATCTCTATGAAGATTAAAATCAAGTTAAAATTGGCTGTGAAACTTTCTTACTCACTTTGCGAACTTACGTTACCTTTCATAAAACATTCAGGGAGAGCGTGTTCGAATCGAAAAAGCATCGATTCGAGTGAAAAATTTCCCAATCGTGACGCGCGTATAAGGAGAGGAGGAGGAGAAGGAGCCTGGACACTTTCAATTTGCGACAGTGTCGCGCGTTCGTCCGCCCTCCTTATTCTCCGTTCCGCCTCGTTCTCCTTTCAGGGGAGGGCAACCCTTTCGCCATCACGAGCCACCTGCTCTTCCGACCGTTTCGTCTCATCCTCGTTCCGTTCGGCAAACGACGCGCGATTCGTATCCCTCGAGGAGGACCCCTTCCCCCTCGAGCGTGCAACTTTGGAAAAAGCTTAATTCCATCGATTCCTTTCTACTTCTTCTTCCATCCAACGCGCGCCACCCACCAAAACGGGATCCCTTTCTTATCGGTGACAACAAATGCGGCAAGATTTGTCAACCGAGAGAAATACAAACCGGTTAAGGTCGGCGAGTTTTATCCATCCGGCTCCTCCTCTTTTACGGCCTGTTAAGCCCGAGGAGATATCCTCTACCATCTTTGGGCATTTCTTGCTGCTTCGATCTCTGCTTTCGACGAGCCGAATTAGCTTCAAAGCGAATCGTGAAAATTGTTTCTCTATGTATTGGGTTGGCAACTAAGTAATCGCGGATTTTTTTTAGAAAATCAAAGACAATTTTTTCATGGAACTAAATAACTTTATTCTGTAATGCGTTGCCCATTTTGATCAATGACCTTTTGCCATCTTTCAGGCAGCGTCATAATCCCACGTTCATAAAACTTGTGGTTTTTATTAGCAAAAAACTGAATCAGGTACGATTTGATATCATCATCATCATTATTGAAATTTTTACCATTCAAGGAGTTTTGTAAAGATCGAAACAAAAAGTAATCGGATGGTGCAAGGTCAGGACTATATGGTGGATATGGCAAAACATCCCAACCAAGCTCCAATAATTTTTGCCGAGTGACCAAAGATGCGTGTGGCCTTGCATCGTCATGATGGAATACAACACCTTTTCGATTTGTCAATTCGGGCCGCTTTTCTTCAACTGCATTGTTTAATTTCGTTAGTTGTTCAATATAGACAACAGAATTGATCGTTCGGTTGGGTGATAAGAGTTCAAAATAGACAATTCCTTTGTAATCCCACCAAACTGATAACAAAACCTTCTTTCGACGAATACCAACTTTTGATGTTGTTCGAGCTGGTTCACGTAGCCTGCTCCACGATCTTTTCCGCTTGATATTGTTGTAAACAACTCATTTTTCAGCCAGTTATCAGTCGTTTTAAAAATGGATCATTTTCATTACGTTTCTTTAACAAATCGCAGCTGTTAATACGTTAAATGCTTTTCTTTCAGTTCGTGAGGAATGTATCGAGTTTTTGAACATAGCCAAGTTGTTTTAAGTGGTTTTCAATGCATGTATGCGATACATGAAGCTTCTCTGCAATCTCACGAGTAGTTGTACTGTGACGATCCGAATCGATTATTGCTTTGATTAGGTCGTCATCAACTTCAACTGAAATCCGCAATTACTTAGTTGCCAATCCAATAATTCAGGAAGGAACGAATGTTTAACAGATTCGTTCAAATTTAACGATTTATATATATATATACTTTCGAATCGATTTCGATTTAATAAGTTAAGAATAACGTAATGGGTCGTGGAAGATCGTTATGATAATTGGTATTGAACTTTGGCGTTTTCGTTGCAGGGGATTGTTGTAATCTGCGGCGAAAGTTGCCGCAGTTACGCAAGTTAAAGATATCTCCCAGGTTGAAACATTGCGCCAAGTTTTGATAGTAGTATATAGGAAGTAGTTTTAAAGTGATATTGTACAGGGAATTTGTGTAAATTACTCGTAATTCGAACGAAGGGAGCAAGTTTTATCAGTTGCCGAGCGATGCCTTCCAGCTACCACTATCACCTCTACTTACCCCCCTCTCCTCGTTTTCCCAAGATCGAGTTAAAAAGTCAATTTTAATAGCGATCCCTTAAAAGCTAGGGAAAAATATCGTACATTTTTCTTAACATAGATTCTTCGATCCTCTCGATAAGTGTAAAAATTTTTCTCCTCCTCTCCCCTGAAGAGAAAAATCTCCTCAATTTTCAAACGAGATATACGAACGGAACGAAATATCCGAGTATCCCGTTTCCGAGTGGAACAGAAATCGTGGAAGGAAATTACATCGGGACAAGGCGTAAACATTTGGCAAAGCTAACTAGCCGTGTTTTAACGCGTGTCTCGCAGACAAGAAAGCTGTGGGGTAGTCGTTTCGAGAACCAACGTCTGATTGGACCGAAACCGACCGAGAACCGTGACGAGAACGAACCGTCCGTGTGACGTTCGTGTGTGTGTGTGTGCGTGATGGTGGACGAGTCGTCCCCGGGGAAAATGAGAAAAGACAACAGCAACAACGCGGCGCAACCCGATCACAGAAGTGTGGATTACAATCAGTGGCTGAGAGGAGGGGGAGGGCACGCTCGGAGAGGAATGGGCGGAAACGACGACGGAGTCGAAGCGGGTTGATTGCACCGCAAATATTGACGTGGCTAATTCTCCCTCCCCCTCCCCCGGTTTACCTATCCAAGGTGACGAGCTACACTAATGAGGGCTTTAAGACATCACCAAGACGCTTGGCAAACTCGTCGCGGCGACCTTTGAAAATTTCTTCGCCGATGATGCTCTTTGCCAGGAGGAAGGAGGGAAAAATTTGTTTAATCGCGGACGGCGCTCTTTCGCTTCCGTGCAACAGGAATTGGACGAGCTTTTGGATTTGGGTTTTTCGGATTGATTGCGGATTCTAGAAAGTGTTATTTACTTGGTTAATCGCGGATACACTTTGGAGGGTTGATATCTCTGTATGCAATCACATGTAGATAAAAGCAAAGATTCATTTTGTAATTCCTTTTCGCATATATAGAAAGTCAAGTCGAATTTTTTAGTACGATCTGATTTCTGAATTCGAATTAATTCTCGTTCCTGGCAAAGGAGCGTTTCTTTCTTGTTTTTAAGAAGAGGAATGAGAGTTTTCAAATTTTATGCAACAATTTCGAGCAATATGAGAGAAATTAGAAAATTAGGTATTTTGAAGCTGTTGAAATGAATTTGTGCAGCATTGGGAGAAAATGTTATATCTTACAGAACGTGGATTCTCGTTTGATGAATTTCTTAGTTAAAGTGATTTCACACACGAATTGATGTATGAAGCTTTTATATTTTAATATTTTACGTATCTTTACGTGAAATCCTTATAAAGAAGGAATATTCTGTGCGATATTTTATAAAGCAATTACCAAGATGCATCCTCAGGGCAGTTCGTCAGGGCAAGTACAAAATGTCGTTCGATGTCTTTCATCTTTCTTATTTCATTAAAAGCTCTCACATTCTCCGTCTACTATTCTTACTTTTCATCTTCTTATACCACATCTCTCCTTTCATCTTTATTTTCCTCCTCTCTATCGTCAATTTCTTAACGAGTAGAAAGTAATTTCGTCATTCTACTAATTTTACTACTTCATGCATATTCCATGCTCGTAACAAAACTCGTAAACATTGAAAATAATATTTCTATCGACTGTCAAACTCGGATCCGATCACTGTCTATAATTTAAGATAAAAAATATCTTAGCAAGCGATGTTCTAAAAAGAATTAAACATAAATAAAGATCCACGTGATGCCTTAGAGTCACCGTTCAAACGATTGAAGCTTCTCTCAAAATCCCAGAATCGGCAGAAAGATCGGCGGATCAAGCGAGAAGACCATCATTGAATTTGGAAAAAAGAAATAAAGGAGAGGGAGAAAGAAACTTATTCGCTATAATAATCTCCTTGGAGGGATCTAATCCAGGACGAGGGGGGAAAAAGTAGAAGACAGTTGATGCAGAGACGGCGGTAGAGCAAGCCACAGCAGAAGCTTGATTGATCCCGTCCCGGCTACTAAACACGCAACGGACTGCGAGATGCGAAAAGAAATGGCAAAGAATTGCAATCAAGGATGGCTCTCCACTCCGTTTTCTCACTTGTCCGCATTATTATATCCTCAGTGCATTGTTGCCTCTCCAAAAGAAGAGGAAAAGAGCGATGAAGAAGAAGAGAAAAAAGAGAAGACTGTTTCCTTCTCTTCCATTGTTTCCACGTATTTCTCCATTTCTTCTCGGCTCCAAAAACTATCACTCTTCATCGATCGCTTCTATAAAATAGCAGTTCAACAGCTAACCATATACCATGTGTATACTAGATTATCCCTGGATTCTTCCAAGGACACGTGTGCCGCGTCAAGAATCCCAATCAAGAAGGGGAGGAGGAGGGAGTTTTTCAAAGATTCGAAGAATGAAATCGAAGGAATTACGAATCCCTCTTTCTTCGTTCCTCGATCGAGAATTTTCGCTTCGTTTCGGAGGATTATACATCGGCGCGTCCGTCAGCGTCCGCGGCTGGCAGCTGGCAACAACTTGGCAACTCGGTTAATCGGCTTTCGGCCGATTCGCAAAGTACACGATGAATCGCCCCGCCGCACCACGCACTCACCCTCTCCCCCTCCCCACCCCGCCCAACGGTAATCCTCGCGGCGGCAATTTATATTAATTAGCCCATTCGCCCGAACCGTTTCGTGTTCAACATAAATTAGCAGGGGGAGGGGGGAGGAGGCTAATGATGAATGTCAGGTATAAACGTAACATTATGCGGCCGGGCGCCAACTCGCGCGTGTCGTTGTCCTGGCAGGTACGAGAGATGCGCGATGCACGCGCGCATCCCTCGCCCTCGCATCTCCTCCTCCTCCTCCTCCTCCTCCTCCTCTTCTGCGTGAAAAGCGGCCTTTGTCGCGCGCCGCTACGTACACGTCCCGGCGTGAAATCAACGTGACACTTGCCCATCGTGATTACAATTTGACAACGTCCCTCGTGTTACGAGCCGTTGCGCGCGCGGCTTTTCGTTACGCAACCGTGAAAATTTTCTTGCGAAACTTTCCGAGAAATTCGTGGATAATTCTCCTCGTGGAAAATTCGGAAGGAAGGATTTTCTTTATCGAAGCACGCAAGAGGCATTGGCTATGAAGATCATAGATCGTTCAAGATCGACTTCCTCGTCGTTGATATAAATTTTTATGAAATGAAAGCTATTACGAGAGAAAGAGAGAGAGAGAGAGATAGATAAATAGATAGATAGATAGATAGATAGATAGATAGATAGATAGATAGAGAGAGATAGAGAGAGAGATAAATAGATAGATAGATAGATAGATAGATAGATAGAGAGAGAGAGAGAGAGAGAGATAAATAGATAGATAGATAAATAGATAAATAAATAGATAAATAAATAGATAGATAGATAGATAGATAGAGAGAGGTTATAAAGAGTGAATTAAAGAAGAGACAATCGGTGAAAGAGAAAGAGAAGGAAGAAATATATATCGAAACCAAATTCCAAAGTACGAAACTAAGAAAGAAAATGGGAGAGAAGAAGAAGAAGAGAGAAAAAAATAGGAAGGGAAATTGGACTGGAGAGAATCCAATGTACTCGTTAAAATCATGGATAAAGCGAAATGAAACAACGGAAAGTAAAAAAAAAAAAAAAAAAAAAAAAAAAAAAAAAAAAAAAAAAAAAAAAAAAAAAAAAAGGAGAAACGTCTTTTCGAACCTGGTTGGGAGGGTGGGGTTATATACTCTTCACCGTTTCCACGATGGCATTACACGGGGATATCGTCGTGGAGATGCCTTTTCCCCAATGTCCTCCTCCTCCCCCTCCCCTCTGGTAAATATGTTCGCTGTATCGGTAACAACCGGGCCTCCCTCCCAGACTCGAAGAGAAGGGAAGTTGGCCGAATCGTCTTGCTTGTTTAGCTCGTTCCTGTTATTGGTTAACCTATTCCATTAATTCTAGAGGAAAGCAGTTGCTCGAAATGGGATCCCTGGGTAGGAAGATTTTATCGGTCTTTCGAGAGATTAAACGGGGAAGAAGCTCCAAGGTCGAACAACAAGGTGGGATAAAATTATAAACTTATAAGTTGATCCGCGTTCGGATCATCAGAGTCGAGTCGAAAGATATTTCCAACGCTTCGATTTCATTTTTTCTAATTACTTCACTCTATAAATACAAGTATTATCGAAAAATCTAAAATCTGTCGCGTAATCTTCGTTGCACTTCGACCATTTCGATGATGCATCCGATTGCATTCGACATCCCAAAATATTTCCCAGAAAAGGGACGCTTCTCGAGAAAGAGAGAGAGTCTATTCTCCCATATCGGTTTCTCGGAATCCTTCGAGGCTGCCTCTAAAAATCGAGCCTTCCGCATTCTCGATACGTGACGATACTATCAACTCTTGGAAAAGAGAGCCCGAGAATCGTCGACTTTTTATTCGGCAAAGTCGAAAAGGAGAAAGAGAGAGAGAGAGAGAGAGAGGAAGGAAGCCGTTTTTGCATAATTCCGCCGAAACGGAAGGAGAGACGTTCGCTTCCAACATTCCGCTCGCAGGACAAAATTTAATTTAGCAAACCGAGTCAAAAGGGAGGGGGTGGAGGGCGGGGAGAATAGCGGTGGTCACAACAATAACTTTGGAAAACCGTGCCCTACCCCATCGCACGACCGCAACCACTCGTTGCTTATTGCTTTCAGTATTAACTCACCCCTCGACTCACCCTTCGCCCAAAGGATCCCTCCCTCCTTCCTTCCTTTCTTCCTGGCAAAAACCCGAAACTTCATTCATTCCGAGAAATAAGTTAATCTACGAGTTTCTTCTCGAGCTCTTTTTTTTTTAATTTTTTATCATCCCTTCTCTTTTCGGCTTAAAAATAGTAGCCAATTTTGGAAATATCTTCGACTTCTCCGTCTGGAAAACTTCGACTCGAACGACGACTTGGCGACCAAAGTTTTCGAATTCCTTCGCGTCTCTTTCGCTTCCATTTTTCAATCCAGGAAACAGATTCTAGCTGCCGAGGATCGTCTTACAAGAAGAACCACTTAAAAGCTTGGTGGAAAGCTTGCTCCAACTTGCTCCAAAGTAGCGGCAAACAGAACTGCGCGAAAAAAGTGTAACGCCATCATTTGTATCGTCATATCCCGAACCCTGCTCGACTCCAATTTCCAATTTCCATTCGAGACTTCCATTGAATCGTTGCCTCGAAATCGATTATATAGTAGTATACAAATCTCTCTATACTTTATAATAATATTTCTTTTTCCTTAAATCTAACTACAACGCAATTTAACACGCTCTTCTACTATTCCATTCTACTCCATGCAAGTCCAAGATTCACCCAGATTCTAAAATCAATTCTCGAACGGTGTTCTTCCAAGTGTTTGCCGGCGGTGAACAACGGTATCATCCATCAAGGCGTGCCGTTGTCAGTCGTTTCTGTATCACAGAGGTCCGTCCGCGACCGTACGCGGACCTCTGGCAAACTCGTCATCGTGTCAACGTCGATCAAACCATCAAAATATCATCCGGGAGTATCGGAGGAACGCCCGAGGCAACGAGCGCTATCATCCATCAGAGAATCTTTGTCACGTGTAAACGCCATTTCTCTTCGGTATCCGGTGGATCGATACCGACGCGTCCTCTCTCTCCCTCCCTCTATCCATCCCTTGCCCCCCATTCGACTGCATATGTCGCCCGGCATGCGCCCGCTAATTCGGCGCATTAATCAAGCATCGCTGGATGGATACGAAGGTTTAAGGAAGCCTCGTTTCGAATTGTAAATTTCGTTCGTCCGTCCGTCCGTCGCCAACCGAGAACACAAATGAACCGTGACTGCGACGTGGCTCTATTTTGCAATATCGATTGATTCATGGAGGTTAGACGCGCCGCCGTTTCGACGGCGGATCGCCCCCGAAAAAGGAATCGAACGCGGCGGAATTGAAATTGTTTTCTCGAAATTCTTCGCTGGAAATAGAAATTTATATTACATGGTCTACAGATACACGAGTAAAGCTCCGAATAAATGAATATCTCTCGTACGTAAGAAATAGAATCGAAGGCTCGATCGTCCATCATTCCTCGAAAACGTGGATACCGTGGGATAATCTTGATTTCTCTCTTAGCTCCAGTCGTAAAAGTAAAATTGAAGATTCGTAGGGGATTATGTAAACGATATCGTGAAATAATTTTAATAATCTCTCGGAATGGTTGGCTAACGTCCTAGAAGTAAAATTCGAAGAAGATTCGAAGGGGATGATTTATAATTCCTTCAAATTTAAAGTAATTTCAAAATGTGTTGTAATGTTATATATTGGAATAATTTTGATTTTTCAGAAAGATTAGTTATGATTATCGTAGAAATAAAATCAAAGATTCGTAGGACATGAATTATCTCTCTATATCTTTTTGATTTTTCAGAAAAATTAACTACTATTCATCGTAAGAAGTAAAATTGAAGATTCGAAAAGGATGGTCTATCATCCTTCAAATTTAATCTCAAAATGATATCGTGAAATAATTTTGATTTTTCTTGAACTACAACGACGTAAAAGTAAAATTGAAGATTCCAAGGATGAAGTAATATCTACCTTTTTAATTTTTCAGAAAAATTAACTACTATTCGTCATAAGAAGTAAAATTGAAGATTCGAAAGGGATGGTCTGTCCTTCAAATTTAATCTCAAAATGATATCGTGAAATAATTTTGATTTCTCTTGAACTACAATGACGTAAAAGTAAAATTGAAGATTCCAAGGGGATAAAGTAATATCTACCTTTTTAATTTTTCAAAAAAATTAGCTATTATTTGTCGTAAGAATTAAAATTGAAGGAGATGATAAGAAGATTCGAAGGGGATGAATTATCCATCTTTTGATTTTTCAGAAAAATTAGCTACAACTTGTCATAGAAATAAAATCGAAGATTCGAAGGGGATGAATTATCCATCTTTCGTTTTCTCAGAAAGATTAGTTAAATCAAAGATTCGAAGGGGATGAATTATCTTTTGATTTTTCAGAAAGATTATCTGCAACTTATAAGAAATAAAATCGAAGATTCCTAGGAAATGAATTATCCATCTCTTGATTTTTCAGAAAGATTAGCTACAACTTATCATAGAAATAAAATCGAAGATTCGAAGGGGATGAATTATCTTTTGATTTTTCAGAAAGATTAGCTACAACTAGTAAGAAATAAAATCGAAGATTCGAAGGGGACGAATTATCCATCTTTTTCAGAAAGATTATCTACAACTCGTAAGAAATAAAATCGAAGATTCCTAGGAAATGAATTATCCATCTCTTGATTTTTCAGAAAGATTAGCTACAACTCGTCGTAAGAAGTAAAATCAAAGATTCGAAGGGGATGACGTATCACCTTTATCAAATTTAAATCGATCTCGCTACGACATCGTGGAATAATTTTGATATCCAGTTACAACTATGGTCGTGGAAGTAAAAATGCAGTTTCTAAGGGGATCAATTCCCCTATTCGTTATATCGGGAACGCATCGATATTCGGAACGTCCATTTCGCCGCACATTCTACGAGATAAGAGGCACTCGAAAGGATCGCGGAAATCCCCCGTCTAGAAATCGCAGTTCCAAGATATATCCGCTCGTAGGCCGCTTCCCGATCCTTCCGAAACAATGGCGGCCCATAAATCGTTGCGGCAGAGTGAAAAGCAATGAGATTGTTTGGAACGGATCTGTAACCCATTCGAGGTGGCAGCATGTGAAATATAAGTGAGAAACCAGATCGAGAACCATTTCGCTCGAGTGGGTGGCGCCGCCGATTCGCCGAAGAAACCGACGAAAACGTCCCTCCTCCTCCTCCTCCTCCTAAATGCAACCTCGATACATTCCATCCGTAAAGAGGATTGTTGGTGGGGCGGTGACGAAGTTGAAGTTAAAGGAAATCGTAATAATTTTCGTATCGTTCCAAATCCTTCTTCCCCTTCCCTCTCACACCTTCCATCCACAACCGAGAAGAAACAAATATTATATAACAAACCAGATAATCCACCAGATCATACCAAATCGAATGTGAAGCTCTTTTCTTTTCCTTCCATTAACCAACCATTCGCCATTACATTGTCATACACCTGAAAAAAAGCAAATATTTATGAAACCAAGCACACGATCAAAGATCCCTCCGTAAGAATAAATATTCCGCTCAAGGAATCAAAGAAGAATCAAGAAGAAGAAGAGAAAGAAACGTCGATAAAATCTCTCTCTCTTCTGGAGAAAGAAAGAGAAGAGAAGCAAGCGGCGTGACGACGAGGGCGGAAAGGATACAGGAAGGAGAGAGAGAGAGAGCAAGAGTTTGGCAAGCAAGAGGACTCGTCCTCCCGTACGTCACCGACAGCCGAGGATCGGCCGATTCGTGGGCCACGGGGCGGTTTACGGGCTCCTGGACCGGCCATAACTCGCCACCGCCAGACAATTCATAAAGCGAGCAGAGCAGAGCAGAGGGGAGGGGAGGAAGAAGCGTGGAAAGGCGGAAAGATATCACGGGCGGTGGTTCTTCTTTGGATGGGTTTGCGATGCCTCTGCCTCTGGAGTTTTGGGTGGAGTTTTACCGCCACCACCAAAGTGCTCTCTAAATTATTCTCTCGAGCGTCACGGAATGGGAAGGGTCCGGGGGAAATGGAGGCTGCGCGCGGGGAGGAGGCAGGGAAAAGAAGAATGAACGTCGGATACAGAAGCTTCGTCGCTTCCGGTCGCTCGCCATCTCTCTTCTCTCTCTTCTTCTCTCTACCTGCGCGAATTAATTTTCGGCCAACCAACCGAGTCTCGGACGGAATGGAAAGTCTCTGCTCTGGAAAGTCTCCTCGAGGAAATTTCCTCCACTGGAGATAACCACGCTGCAAGGATAATAATACGTATGTACGAGATATTTCGTTGGAAAATACGATAGAAAATCATAGAGAATTGAAAAAGAAGATTGGAGGAAGATTAAGAAGATTCGAAAGAATTAAGCACGACGATTGCAAACCAGAGATGGAAATTTACGCAACGATTCGGGTGCTATAGCAATATATCCCAAGATTTATCCCACCGAGTATGAATAGGGTAGCTACGATAGGCCGGTGTGTAGCTAGCTTATGGATACGATTTACACGTCCGTGCGTTTCTTGGTACCGGTCCAAACCGATGTAATCCACTTCTCATTGTACGGGCCGCAACGCCAATGACCATAGATCGGAATTAAATCTTATTCCGCAGACTATCGACGTGTAAAGTAAGGGTATAAGCGTACCTCTCCCTGTAATTGCGCACGTAAATATGCGGCGTGGAATATTGAGCTGGAAAATGGCGAGCGAATATAACCCATTATCAATCCCATTCCTTCTCTATCACAAACGAAACATGTTATTTATGTTATTTAACGAATGAACGATTCTCAAAAATCTCTGATTCTGTGTAAAAAAAAGAAGAAAGAGAGATTTTTCGTTACTGAAGATTATCACTGATCCGTCGACGACTGGTTAAGAAGGGAGGCAAGTTTACCTACCCCTAAGCTCGCCTTACATCGAGACTCCATCCGCGGATCGTTCTTAGGCGAGGAGGGAGGAGGAGTGGTCCCGGGCAGAATGTGAACGAGATTAAAGTATTTGCAACTGCAAGAACAACGCGTCGAGACTGTTAACTTGAAATTTCCTCCCGCGGAGAAGGCGAAAAGTAGCGCGTTACTAAGGGAGAAACTGTAATCGAAAGAATATACATCGTGCTTCTCGTTCTCTCCCGGTTTAATCTTCCGAGTCGGGGCGGGGAATTACAGCTCCAAGTTTTCGTTTCGAAACTTTTCTTTTCCAATTCTCGAAATGAAAATAAACCGAGCGCGCTAATTGAAACGAAACGTAAGACGCGATTGAAATTCGTCCAACGGACGCGCCGTAAAGAAGAATAGATAACTCGAGTTATTATAGTTGGAGGATCTGATCGAAAATTCGTTGAAACGAGTGGAATTATTTGTTACAATGGAACTTTATTGCCGCTGATCAGTTGAAAAAATCTTCTCTCTTCTTTTTTTTTGCGTTAAAAAATTGAGGATCCTTTCTTCGAAACGGTATAAGATAATTCACCTCGAAGCCAAGGTGTTATCTCTGCATAAATAAATAAATTGTTATTCATCGAAGCATCAACGATTCCAATTAACGATATTATAATAGATATATAAATGTATGTATTCCTCGAGCGCAAAGTTCAAGTTTGAGAGAGTTGTAACGAAGAGGAAGAAAAGGAGAGGGAGAAGCGCGTCTCATTCGCGTTTCCAATTGCAGAGCTGTTTGTGCAACGCAACGAAACTCGCGATTGCGCGAGCCCGGTCGACGACGATGCACGTTAATCCCGTTATTTCCGTAGTCTTAGTTCCGTAATCCTCGGCTCCTTGATTTATGGAGCAGATACTCGAGAGATAACTCGTAGGTCACATATTCTTAAAGACGAGAGAAAAGACTGCGAGGAGGGCGAAATTTGTTTGTGATATATTCGGAGGAAAGTGCGGGGCCACGTCGTGACAAGTTTTCAAAGAGATGTGCCGATCGATGGAGAAGCAGAAATTTAATTATACAACGAACGATCAACTAACACTTGAACGTGATATTCGAGTAAGAAAATTTTAGTGAATCCTCTTTTCTTTTCTTTTTTTCCATTGTTTTATCAGTTTTATTTATTATATTTCGGATAAAAGCGAAATTATTGCCATGAAATCGCGAGAGAAATATTTTTTCTTTTTTTTTTTTTTTTTTTTCCCGGCCGTGTACAGTGTTCTTTCCCATTTTATTTAAAAGTTATAGAGCATTTTCGAATCGAAAACGTCAATACGTATTATGTTTTACACACTACTGTAACAGGTACACACTTTGATTTATGGTATCTGGAATTTGAATGTTCGTTAGCGGAACGAATGCAACGGAATATTTATGGTCGACGTATACAATGATGCCAGCACGTAACAGTTATAACACGAGAAGCGTTAAATCATCCATTGTAGGATGATTTGCTTCGAGCTATATATATACGTGTATATATATATATATATATATATATGTACATATATAAAACAAGATTTCCATGTGACGTAACAACGTTAAAATCATCCCATGTATTTATTTCCGATGTTTGAAAAAGCCTCTCGTAAACGTATTTCACATGTTCAAATTGTCAATTCACTTGTCCGATCATATCGACTTGCACCACTTGCACCCGATCGTCTTACTCTATCCGATCATACTCTACTTGCTCGACTGATTCCACGGTTACGCTACTCACGTTTCTTCAAGCTTCTAAATGTTAGCGAGATATAGTGTTTGAAAAACCTCTTATAAACGTATTCTATATATTAAAATTGTCAATTAACTTGTCTGATCATATGGATTATTGCCCAACTAATTCCACAGTCATGCTACTTATATTTCTTCAATCTTCTAATTGTTAGCGAGATACAATGTTTGAAGAATCCTGTTATAAACATATTTCACATGTTAAAATTCACTTGTCTGATCATATTGATTGTTGTACTACTTGCGCTCAATCGTCTTATTCTACTTGCTCGACTAATTCCACACTCACGCTACTTACATTTCTTCAAAGTTTCTAATTGTTAACGAAATACAATCTTTGAAGAATCCTGTTATAAACGTATTCCATATGTTAAAATTGTCAATTCACTTGCCTGATCATATTGATTCTTGTACTACTTGCGCTCGATCGTCTTACTCCACTTGCTCGACTAATTCCATAGTCACGCTACTTACATTTCTTCAAAGTTTTTAATTGTTAACGAGATACAATGTTTGAAAAATCCTGTTATAAATATATTTCACATATTAAAATTGTCAATTCACTTGTCTGATATTAATTATTGTACTACTTGCGCTCGATCATTTTACTCTACTTGCTCGACTAATTCCACGGTCACGCTACTCACATTTTTTCAAGCTTCTAACTTTTAGCAGGATACAATGTTTGAAGAATCCTCTTGTAAACATATTTCACATGTTAAAATTGTCAAATTACTTGTCTCATTATATTGATTATTGTATTACTTGCGCTCGATCGTCTTGCTCGACTAATTCCACGGTCACACTACTTATATTTCTTCAAAGTTTCTAACTGTTAATAAAATATAATTTTTGAAGAATTCTGTTATAAACATATTCCATATGTTAAAATTATCAATTCACTTGTCTGATCATATTGATTCTTGTACTACTTGCGCTCGAAACGGAAATGTCTCTATTTGCTCGACTAATTCCACGGTCACGCTACTTACATTTCTTCAAAGTTTTTAATTGTTAACGAGATACAATGTTTGAAAAATCCTGTTATAAATATATTTCACATATTAAAATTGTCAATTCACTTGTCTGATATTAATTATTGTACTACTTGCGCTCGATCATTTTACTCTACTTGCTCGACTAATTCCACGGTCACGCTACTCACATTTTTTCAAGCTTCTAACTTTTAGCAGGATACAATGTTTGAAGAATCCTCTTGTAAACATATTTCACATGTTAAAATTGTCAAATTACTTGTCTCATTATATTGATTATTGTATTACTTGCGCTCGATCGTCTTGCTCGACTAATTCCACGGTCACACTACTTATATTTCTTCAAAGTTTCTAACTGTTAATAAAATATAATTTTTGAAGAATTCTGTTATAAACATATTCCATATGTTAAAATTATCAATTCACTTGTCTGATCATATTGATTCTTGTACTACTTGCGCTCGAAACGGAAATGTCTCTATTTGCTCGACTAATTCCACGGTCACGCTACTTACATTTCTTCAAGCTTCCGACTGTTAGCGAGATACGTCGTAAAAAAAAAAAAAAAAAAAAAAAAAGAAAGTGACATAGTCAGATAGGAGGGGGAGAGAAAAAGGATAACAGCTGCCATAAAACTGTCCGCATCTAAAATTCCCTCTCATCTCGAAAGAAATTCACATACTGAACGGCAGTAAACAAGGTATTATACGAAACAATCTTCTACATAAAAATACAAACGACTGTTGGAATAGTTTTCAACTTTCTCGTCCTCTCTCCCTGCGATTAAACTTCCACCTAACGGCCCGTAAAACTTAATCCCTTCCGATGGAGGAGAGAGTTCGTGCCTATAATCTAAATCCCACGTATCCACATCGTATATTTGCAATCGCATTTTTTCAGCTTCGTATCGAGTGGAAAGCAATCACTCGAAGATTATATATTCTTATAATTAATCCTTTGAGCTTGCTCGAAATGATTTCACGCACAAATTAATGTACAAAACTTTAAAAAAAAAGAAAATTTGTCGAATATGATGTTTCAATGGAGCAATTATCAAGATAGATCCTCAATTCGTAAAGCAAGTAAAGGCGATAAAATATAGTTCGACGTCTTCCACCTTTCTTATTTCATCAAGAACTCATACGTTCCTCGTCTATTATTCTTATCTTTCATCTTTTCATATTTTCATCGCTTCCTCCTCTCTATCGTGATTCAATAACGAAAAAATTAAATTCATCTTCACTCCAACTATCAATTTCGCTACCATGCACGTTCCATGCTTACAAAACTTTGAAAATAATATTTCCATCCACTGTCGAAACTCGGATATAGTCTATAATTTAAGATTAAAAAAAAAAATCTAGCTTAGGAAGCTTGGTATTCTGAAAAAAAACACACAATAAATAAATATCGTTCGAATTAATCCATGCGGTGGAGCGTTAATTCTCTCGAATTAAGCGCAAAAAACCATCGATAATCGATGGATATCGTATAACAAGCGATAAAAAGCGAGCAATAATGAGAAAAGAGAATCGAGGATGAAAATCGTTCCTTCGAAATTAATTCGAGCCCTTCGTTTCGAGTTAACGAAAATGAAATTAATCAGGAGAGGTAATCGAGGAAATTAAAAAAAAAAAAGGGGTGAGAAAGAAAATAGAAACAAGAGAGGTGAAGAGGAAATTATTTCGGGGCAGCTCTGCGCAGCGAAACCCAGCTAATTATGCGGATTGGACGTCACGTAGCTCGCAAATGGGCCAAAAATTGTTTCAATTACATACGGCACGAGGCGCGTACGCGTTGTGCATTAGTCACGATGCATTTGGTAGCCGATTTCAATCTACGATACGACCGATTAATACCGAATTAAAATCCTTTTGAATATCGAGGTAAACTTCCTCATAGTAAAAGGCAATTCATCCTTATGATTTAATTGCCGCTCATAAATTCTCGAAAGATGTTGTAGATCTCCTGACAAAAAGTGATATATTTGGGTTGGCAACTAAGTAATTGCGGATTTCAGTTGAAGTTGATGACGACCTAATCAAAGCAATAATCGATTCGGATCGTCACAGTACAACTCGTGAGATTGCAGAGAAGCTTCATGTATCGCATACATGCATTGAAAACCACTTAAAACAACTTGGCTATGTTCAAAAACTCGATACATGGGTTCCTCACGAACTGAAAGAAAAGCATTTAACGCAACGCATTAACGCTGCGATTTGCTAAAGAAACGTAATGAAAATGATCCATTTTTAAAACGACTGATAATTGGCGATGAAAAATGGGTTGTTTACAACAATATCAAGCGGAAAAGATGGTGGAGCAGGCCACGTGAACCAGCTCGAACAACATCAAAAGCTGGTATTCGTCGAAAGAAGGTTTTGTTATCAGTTTGGTGGGATTACAAAGGAATTGTCTATTTTGAACTCTTACCACCCAACCGAACGATCAATTCTGTCGTCTACATTGAACAACTAACGAAATTAAACAATGCGGTTGAAGAAAAGCGGCCCGAATTGACAAATCGAAAAGGTGTTGTATTCCATCATGACGATGCAAGACCACGCACATCTTTGATCACTCGGCAAAAATTATTGGAGCTTGGTTGGGATGTTTTGCCACATCCACCATATAGTCCTGACCTTGCACCATCCGATTACTTTTTGTTTCGATCTTTACAAAACTCCTTGAATGGTAAAAATTTCAATAACGATGATGATATCAAATCGTACCTGATTCAGTTTTTTGCTAATAAAAACCACAAGTTTTATGAACGTGGGATTATGATGCTGCCTGAAAGATGGCAAAAGGTCATTGATCAAAATGGGCAACATATTACAGAATAAAGTTCTATGAAAAAATTGTCTTTGATTTTCTAAAAAAAATCCGCAATTACTTAGTTGCCAACCCAATATATATAATTAAACAAATTTATCGACGCCGATTACCGATCCACTCCTCCGTTAAATTTTTATTCAAATTGTCCCTTCGAGCGAGAATTTCATCTCTCCTTCCCTTTCTTCTTCTTCTTCTTCTCTTCACTTCAGATGCAACCGATCTAAAAATTCTTTCTCTATAAACGGAGACACGAAACTTTGAAATTCCAAAGAAATTTGGTCGGTCAATGATCAACTTTCTCCACGTCCTTAAAGAATAGTAGAAACGGAAAAATCGTGCAGTCGACACGAGAGAGCGGGACAATTTTCTTGGCCCATTGCCGATATTCGAGGGACGATTCAATAATTGAGAGCGGAGGTTCGAATCGATCGCGCGGAAGGAGGGGCATCATGGAAGGTGTATCGGCCCTCTTGGTCCATTTGGGAAATCGGGCGTCCTATCTCTTCACGAGTGTCAATAAGCAAAATAATACGCGATACATCAGGGATCGGAACGGAGGAGGAGACCGACGGTGGCATGTTTATGGCTGTCGATGCGATGCCCCGAATCCCGCCAATCACTGGCCTGATTTATAACGCGCGTAAACTGCAATCTCTCAAAAACTCGGAGCGTCTCGCTTCCTTTCTTCTTCTTCTTCTCTCTTTCTCCCATCGGATTACGTAATATAAAATATCGATCTTCTACCATTGCTATTACATTCGTAGGGATATTTCTAGGAATGGAAAATTATTTATTTATCGGATCGGAAGGATTATTTCGTAATATTGGTATATACTTTGTTAAATACGTTGAATTTCTCGTTATTGGGAAGGTTAGGCTGCGAGGTGATTACAGTTGGCGCGCGTGGAAAGGTGTAATAAATCCTGTTCCGATTCCATTAAATCCAAAACTGGGAATATATTGACTGTCGAAACTTCCACTCAACGGACTCAATAAAACATCTATAAATCGTTCGACGATCTCGAATAAATGCCCGAGGAACGCAACAGAATCCATCCGAATATTTATTATTCGAAATCCGGCGAAGTGAATCGTCGAGCGGGTCGATTCGTGAAATCTTGATCGTCTCTCTACTTTCCACGACACATTGTTCACCTTGTTAAAGGGACAACAATCAACCATGACTATCGAAAATAATTAAGAATAATTAAGAAGATAAGAATATAAGATAATTAAGAATTATTTCAATTTTTTAATCAATAATTAAGAAGAAAAGAAACAAATTGAAATCGATTCGTTCAAGAAATATATTTTTGACAGCAGACTATTCCCGTTCCGGAATCGCCATTTCTCCATCGAGTGCCACGAGGTATTTGTCGTTTAAACGCAAACCTAAGGTCACGTACAACTGTTTGCGAGTAATGTGAATCTTGGCCGGGTCCTTTGACCACGTCTCGGGAGTATACCGCGTCGTCTTTCTACTTGTCAAACACGTGTACTATCAAACACACACCGGCGGTACACGGAGCGGAGCAGTTGTAACCAGAGTTACTGCTTGGCTATATTAACTCGCTACGTGAGTTGTGTATATTGCAGGGGAGGAATCGCTATCCTATCTCTAGAAAAGGGTGGAAAGAACGATCCTTTTCTTTCTCTTTTTTGAGAAGAAAAGATAGCCGAAAGGGAGGGGATAAGGAAAGATCGAAAAAGGGACGATCGAGAGAAGACGTGGGAGGAAAATCAAGATTGAAAAATCGAAAGGCGATGGATGTATTTTCCTGTATCTAAAATATAACGAAAGATTCAGAGAGATTCGTTTTTTGATATTACGAAAGATTCGGATCACGGAATTAAAAGTTGTTTTATGGATTATCGTTCGATTCTTCGTTCTTCTTCTTCGAGAGAAAAGAAGAAATTGGTTGCGCACACATATACGCGCCTAACATCGTCAAATACAACGCAGCATCCCTTGGCGAATCCATCCAGTAACAAAATATGCCGAACAACCTTCTTGGAAAGTAGCATCGTTCAGCTTGCAACTTCCATCCCCCCTGGTATTTTCTACGTGCAACGAGAATAAATCAACTTTCTTGCTCCTCCACGGGAGTAAGACAGAGTCTCGTGGATGGAAATGGCAGCTATTTCTCTACACAGAATCGACAGTTTCTCGATTATTCGGTAAAAAAGATTATTCTTTAAAGGAGCAAAACGAAAAAAAAAAGAAGAAGAAGAAGAAGAAAAACTCTAAAACTCTAAAAAAAAAAAAAAAAACGACTCGAGATAACAAGAGTCGCGAAAACGCACGGTTTAATAATGCAAAATTCCGTTCGAGCCGCTTCGAGCATGCAATTTGAACGTAATCTTCCCCATCTTAATTGCATCCCCAAGCGCACAAAAGATCTATAATATTAATAATAGGGATTATCTATCTAGTCCATGCTCGTTAAGAAGGCCGTTAAAGGCAATCGGTAGTGGCGGGTTCGGGAAGCAGTGCGCGAGTTCGGCCCACCCCGAAAGATAAGCCGCCACGTTAAATTGCAGGTAAGTCGTTTCAACGAACGCCCAACCTGCATACGTAATTCTCGCTCTAAACGCTATCGCCTCGCTCTAACGGAGGACAATGGGGGAAAAGGAGGAGAAAGGGGGAGAAGGTGCACGTGCCGCGACCAGAAACTTCGTCAACTCTTCCCTGCATCGCTCCATCGGATTCCAACGAGTAGAGTTCGTTTCGAAATAATCCAACGAATTTTATATATATATATATCGATACTCGAAAGAAAAAAATCATTCTGTTCGAGACGAGAGAGAGAGAGAGAGAGAGCTTCTAGATTTCGATTTCCAAAAGAGTTCGTTTTGGAATAATCCAACGAATTTTATATATATATCGATACTCTAAAGAAAAAAATCATTCTGTTCGAGACGAGAGAGAGAGAGAGAGAGAGAGCTTCTAGATTTCGATTTCCAAAAGAGTTCGTTTTGGAATAATCCAACGAATTTTATATATATATCGATATTGGAAAGAAAAAAATCACTCTATTCGAGACGAGAGAGAGAGCATCTTCTAGATTTCGATTTCCAAAAGATCTCGCGGAAAATTTAAATCTCATCGAAAGTGGAAATATATTCCAAACAAATCCACTTACCACTTACGTTATTATACGCGAACAACGAAACCCATTTCCCTTAGTTTTGCATAAACGATGCATAAGAAGAATGTATCCGAAAATTTCTAATCAATTTCGAAGTGCTCGAAACACGACCCACTCTCTGATCCTTTCTCAAATTTATATAACAACGCGTATATCTCGAGTCTCCGTCGCGAACATTTGTGCAAAGTAATTTCTTCTTCGAGCACCAATTCGACCATTCGAAATAAAATCTTCCGAATAATAAATTCGCCTGCCTCGTTCCACCTCTCCCTTGGATAAAATAAGAGGGGGGTAGATTTTTAAACAGAGAAACACTCGAAACATATAAACCAGATCGGAAAAACGATCTTCGCCGGGGTTAAAAAGCAAATATGGACGATATCCAAAGGGAGGAGGACTCTGCTCGAGTAGCCTGCGGCGGGCGGAGCGAAATAGGATTTTCCAGCGTCCAACGGTTGCGGCCAAACGTTTCGCCTGGTCGTTACCATTTGCATGCAATTCCTGACTCCCGTTCCTAGTGGTGAGTAACGCCACTAGTCGTGAGGGGATCCTCTTCGAGGGGGAGGGAGAAGAGGGATCCATCCGTGGATCGGGTTTCTTCGATGGAATTTCTTCGCGGGGGGAGAGGGAAAATGATTCGGCGCATTATCGTCATCCCATTTGCGTAATCTAGTGTGAAGCAGTTTTAAATCCGCTCCGCGTTACGAGAGTCCCTCGCCACTTGACGAGACGACAGCCTGTAACGAGCCACCGCCTCGGATATCTGCGTTCCATTTTTTCTTTTCTTTCTTTTTTTCTTCTTCTTCTTCCTCGTTGTTCGTACGTTCACGTGAGATTTTTCCGAACGGGGAGTTTCGATTTCGAGGCGAGAAACGATAAGCCGAATATGGAGGGAGGAAAGTGGAAAGGAAGGGTTTCGTAAGTGGAACGCGCGAGTAGTGTGGGAATTGTTCGAGAGGAAATTAGAGAGAATTGGATAGTAAGAATCTCGTTTGGATTACTTTTTTAAAAAAGGAGAAAAGAGTTTTGGAACACGCGAGGATATTTATAGAGATGTAAGAATTATTCGAAGGATTCGAGAGGAAGTTAGAGAGAATTGGTATAAGAAATAAGATAATTTGGGTTATTTTAAAAAAAAAAGGAAGGGGATGGTTTTGAATGGAATGTTTATAGGATGTGCAAATTGTTGGAATTCTCGTCCTCATGGAAAATATGGAATATCATAAAAATCTTAGCGGAAGATTCGAGAGAAAATTAGAGAGAGTTGGATAATAAGAATCTCGTTTGGATTACTTTTTTAAAGAAGTAGAAGCGTTTTGAACGCGCGAGTAGGATATTTATAGAGATGTGCGAATTGTTCGAGAAGAAGTTAGAGAGAATTGGTTTAAATAATAATAAGAATCTCGTTTGGATTACTTTTTTAAAAAAAGGATGCGTTTTGGAACGCGCAAGTAGGATGTTTATAGAAATGTATGAATTATTCGAAGGATTCGAGAGGATGTTCTTCTTTTTTAAAAAACAAGGCGTTTTGGAATATGTATGAATGGGATGTTCACAAAAATGTACGAATTGTTCAGAAGGTCCGAGAAAAAATTGAAGAGAATTGATTTGGATAATAAGAACCTCGTTTGGATTGATTACTTTTTTTAAAAAAGGATGCGTTTTGGAATGCGCGAGTAGGATATTTATAGAAATGCAAGAATTGTTCGAGAGAAAGTTAGAGAAAATTGGTGTAAAAATCTTCTTTTTTAAAAAAGGAAGCGTTTTGGAACGCACGAATAGGATGTTTATAGAGATATATGAATTATTCGAAGGATTCGAAAGGAACTTAGAGAGAATTGGTATAAGAAATTCGTTTGGGTTATTTTAAAAAAAAAAAAAGGAACGGGATGATTTTGAGTGGAATGTTTATAGGAATGTGTAAATAGTTGGAATTCTCCTCTTCGTGGAAAATATGGAATATCATAAAAATCTTAACGGAAGATTCGAGAGAAAGTTAGAGAAAATTAACAATCTTCTTTGGATTGATTACTTTGTTAAAAAAGAAGATAAGGAATATCATAAAAATCTTAACGAATATTTTATAAATTTTTATGAGAGAAGGAAGGTAGGAGAATCGATGATTAATTGAATCCTCTTATTCATATTTCGAATTTAAAATTTTGTTTACTTAAAATCAGGAAAACGGTGTAAAAACTTTAGATAGATCGAGATATCCAGGTCCGTTGAATCGAAAAGTTGAGAAAGAAAGTTTGATCGCACGCGCGCGCGCAATAATCTCAATTACCAAAATGGTTGGCAGAAGGATGATTTCCGCGCGAAGTAGGATCGAGGTTTTTATCGGAGGGGGGGGAGAGAAGGGACAGAGGAATCCTGACCAACGTATTACGAGACCTCGGTTGGCGGGCGTAGCCGCAACGTTTATTCCTCGCGTGTAGCTCTTACACACGTTTCTCCTCTTGCCCCCTCCAACCCCCTGCACTTTCCATCCGCCTTCCGAGCCCGCACAACCGAGCCGGCAAGTCTGCGGTTATAACGAGCAAGACGCGCCAGTGTTACCAACTAGCAACCGAGTCTATATGTAACCCCCCCAACTAGATTCCCTAGCCAACGCTATCGTTTAGTAATACAAGCACGCTTCGCGCACCGGTGTTCACCCTATATTAATCTGCATCGACCGAAATAGTGGAAAGTGAGCCGCGTGGATGACCGTAAGCGCGAATAAATTTCGCCTATCCTTTCTTTGACCAGAAATTGCCAACAAAAATGTTAACAACCGATCGTTTCCTGTTAATGAAATACCATAATGTATTTAGATTCGAAATGAAGATTCGTTCGATCGATCGAAAATGGATCGATCAGATATGAGAACAATGAAAAATTGTTGATAGAAAAACGTTGGTAAATGAAATTTGCTTTCGACTGTGGAAGCAATGATGTTCGAAGATTTGAAAATGATTCGTTCGATCGATTGAAAATGGATCGATCAGATATGAGAACATGGAAAATTCTTGATAATTTATAACGTTGGTAACTAAAATTTGCTCTCGACTGTGGAAACAATGATGTTTGAAGATTCGAAATGATTCGATCGATCGAAAATGAAACCGATTAGATAAAAGAACAGTAGAAAATTGTTGATAATTTATAACGTTGGTAACTAAAATTTGCTCTCGACTGTGGAAACAATGATGTTTGAAGATTCGAAATGATTCGATCGATCGAAAATGAAACCGATTAGATAAAAGAACAGTAGAAAATTGTTGATAATTTATAACGTTGATAACTAAAATTTGCTCTCGATTGTGGAAACAATGATGTTTGAAGATTCGAAAATGATTCATTCGATCGATCGAAAATGGATCGATCAGATATGAGAACAGTAGAAAATTGTTGATAATTTATAACATTGGTAACTAAAATTTGCTCTTGACTATGGAAGCAATGATATTCGAAGATTCGAAATGATTCTATGGAAGCAATAATGTTTGATGATTCGAAAATGATTCATTCGTTCGATCAAAAATGGAACCAATTAGATAAGAGAACAGTAGAAAATTGTTGATAGAAAAACATTGGCAAATTAAAATTTGCTCTCGACTGTGGAAACAATAATGTTCGAAGATTCGAAATGATTCTATAGAAGCAATGATGTTGGAAGATTCGAAATGATTCGTTCGAAAATGGAACCGATTAGATAAGAGAAAAATTGTTGATAATTTTCAACGTTAACAATTGATCGTTCAAAGATTCGAGAAATTATTTGCAAAGCCTCGAAATGATGGATCGAACAGTGGAAAGTGAAAATTGAAGATTCGCAGCGACTATCGGCGATATAAATTTATAATCCCTTTATGCCGCCTCAATTTTCTCCTTTGCCGAATGATCAAACTCGACTCTCGATCCTCGACCTCAAAGCAGGCCAAACCCTCTCCCTCCCTCCCTTTCTCCCTCCCTTCACTTTCAATCCTCGACCGATCAACGCTTCGATAAGCATCGTAACGTTTTCACGATGGAAAATTGGGGAGGGCAGGTTGACCCAGTGAACCGTGTCACACAGAGCGGGGAGCGTCAGAGCGTAAACTGTCGTACGGTTTCGCGGTTTATATGGTTTATACGGCACCGGTTTGCCCATTGGCCGACCATCGGCAGCAGCCTCGTTTCGAAACGAGCCTTTTGATTCCCAACGATCCATCCGCGAAATCACCAACAGATTTTACGCGGTTGCGATCCAAACGCGGGCCAAACAACGGCAAACACGTATATATACGTATAATATATATCGCGAGATACACGAAAGAGTGGTGGAGCGGGTTTGGAATCGATGGAATATCGTTTCCATTCAATCGGACAGCATCGAATGGAAACACGGGTTCTCTAATCTATTCTGTGCCGAGAAAAAGTTTCCTAGATAAGATGGAGGCATCTTGTGTCATCTGGACGGATCAAACGGTACTCTTTGGTTGATGAAAAATTTCCGAGAAACCATGGCCACCGTCCATTTTGTTGTAAGCCTTTTGAAACCCTCCGATCTTTTCCAAGTTTATACAGAGAACTCTTGGTGCAAAAATGCTCATTCTCGATCAACAAACGATCTCTTGTTTTTAGTTTTCTTCTTCTTCTTCTTCTTCTCTATTTGTAAGTGATCGTTGGTTTTTTAATTCTTTGAAAAATAAAAAAGATACGATTATTTTCCCTCCTTTGGAACGTAATTGCACGGAAGAATGATAAATATTTTCGCGAGGGCGGTGTAACGTAACACTACGTTCTCGAACCGTGGCGAGTCATTAGATTCTTTCCTTCCTTCTTTCTTTCTTACGTCGAAACTCGTGGCGATAACGATCGTGTTGTAGCAGCCAGCTAACGAACTCGACCTGTCGCGTCTTTGTTCGCCGCGAACAACTTTCAACTCCTGAGTTTCAATCTCAGTAATTAAAGTAGCCGAGAGGCGAGATCCATAAGAAAACAGCTTTCGCCGTTACTCCTCCGTAAAACTTTCCGGATGCTTCACGGACAAACGTAATCAACGAATCTTTCGTTCCAAAACGGGATTACACCTTTCTTCGATTTTCGCGTGCAAAGAAAAAAAAAACCATATCGAACAAATTCATCGTCGAATTTGTTCGATATTAATTACTGTATAAAATGTGAAAGAATTATTATTATATATTTCAAAATATATTTCATTATTAACGGCAACAAGACCTAGAATTAAATGTCCGCGCGTGTGACAAGATTTCCGGAAAAAAAGAAAGAACGAGCTATGAAAACGGAGCAAGGCAAAGTTGACTGTTGTCTCTCCCGAACGATGAACAATTTTATGGAGAGGCGAGCATTACGATGCATAAAGCGCGCAACAAATCAAAAATATAAGTCGCGCGGCTATATATATCCTTTCCTTCGTCGTTCCGATGGATATCCCTCTTCCTTTTCTTCCCCTCCATTTTTATTACATTTTTACGTCCCTTCCCCCCTTCCGTCCTTAATAGCGAAACGTTATATAGTCAGTGTTGCCACTCACTCGGTTCCACGAATACATTGCCTCTCTCATTCCGTGCGGTTACGCTCGGCAACCGCTTATCTCGTGTGAAATTTAGCGTGAAATAATTTTCATCGTTTAGGCGTATTACGGAATGCTATTTCTTTGAAGTACGAGAATACGCGTCATCTCCTCTTCAAACAAACATTTGTTACAACGAAATTTGTATCGAAGACAAGTACCTCTACTACTACAAAAAATTAATATCGAATTAAAAATATGAATTATGAATAATTCGAATTGGTTACAATTTCTCAAAAATTAAAAAAATAATAATTTCTTTACTGCTCGAGAAATAGATCGATTAATGCGAAATTAACGTGAAATTACTATTAAATTAAAAAAGAGAAACATTGAGGAAATACTGTACGCTGCAAGAGACTGCGACACACCTCGAACAAGATTCAATCAACGGATACTCGTACGGTCGGGCAATTTGTCACAACGGACGGTATCGTGATATTCTCGAGTTTCGGATCGGGGTATCGGAAATCGAGTATCACGGCCTGGCGGCGGACACGTCCGCTCTCTTTTCATTTCTTCGAGCCGGCACGTGCCCGGTGTGGTAAACATTCAATGCATAAGAAGCACGATCGGTTATAAATCATACCCCCTTTTGTATTTTTCACCGGCAATCCCGCAGAGACAGTTGAATAATTTCTTGAAACGCGGCACGCCCTCCGACGTGGGCGGACGTCGTAATTTATGACGCGTGAGACAACATCCGGATCGCTGATGCACGGCTCGAGAGGATCGAGATCGAGAATTCTCCGGCGCGGCTCCTCCCCCCTCCTCTCTTCCCTTACATCCGTCTTTTATTATTTCGCGTTCGGTACGTATTCGCATCTCTGTATGCGTGTGAGTATTCGTCTTTTCCGCGATGAAATATTGGCCTACAATACCGATCAACGCTCCCCGATCCGTCTACTTTTCGAAATGGATCTTTGTCGCGAAATTGTCCAAATTTTTCCCCCTTCGATCGATCATTAATTCGAATACGAAGAACGCGGGGTATTATAATTAATTTATTAATTAATCGAGCCTGGAAATTTTGGAAATTAGATTTATTTCGTTTCTATATCAATCGATTCGAAGAAATTGTAAAATAATTTATCGATAAAATCCAGGTAAAATTTATTATTCTCGAAAAAATAATTATCAACCATGATGGATAATGTAATTTGGCGAGGATGTAATTAGGTATTGTTCTTTTATGAGTAGAAGAGCATTTCGATAAACTCTCGTTTCGTTTCTGCTTAACGTTATTGTTAACGGATATTGTTAAATGGATACTTGTTAATTAAGTGTTACCTAATTAACAGAATGCAAATTTATTACGAGTGATGCGTGAGAAAATGTAAATGAAATTATTTAAAAAAATCCTATTGAGTAAATCATCATCAGAAAAAAAAAAAGAAAGAAAGAAAGAAAGATGCAATAGTTAAATTTTAAACCCGCGATTCAACGATAATATGCAAGAGGCGAATAAAAAGGAGCCCAAACCATAAAAGCGAAGTCTTTAGAATTGAAGAAAGAAAGGGGCGGAAGCGACTTCCGCCTCCTTCAACTTTTCATCTTTTTTTTTTCTTTCTTCTTCTTCTTTTTCTCGTTCCTCCGCTCTTTCCGGCTGACCGTCCTCCTCCTCTTGAATAATTCTAATTATCGATCATCCTGTACAATACACGACTCGCGAGAATGCGAAACGATTGAAATTACCGTTCTAATTGCGCTCGCTCGAAAAAAGGGAGGGAAAAAAAAAATATGACCAAATTTTCGTCCTTCCAATCGCAAGAAGAGAGAGAGAGATTAGTGTTGAAAAAAAAGAGCCTTCGAGATTAATTTCGTAACGTCGTAAATCAGGCGGAATAAAGCAGGAGGAACGCGTCGCCTCCTCGAGTTTCTGTCCCCGCTTTATGGATTCATCACAGAGCCGAGCTAACAGGTTGCCAAGAAAAACGAACGGGCTTGCATTCATGCAAACCATTTAACTTCTCCAACAATCTTGTCCACGTCTCACGATTCCTCCTCCAGTTCAATTATCCTTCCAATCAAGAATTTTCTAGAATCGATCTTATCACCATTGCGTTTCGTACGAATAAATAAAATTCAATAAAATTCACTCGCCAACAAGATTCAAATTCGAGGGACGAATTTTCGTTGCGAAGAAACGATCGGTGTTGTCAGATTTCTGGAAAATTCGGGAAGAATTTAGAAGAATTTTCTAGAATCGATCTTATTACTACTGCGTTTCGTACGAATAAATAAAATTCATTCGCCAACAAGATTCAAATTCGAGGGACGAATTTTCGAAGAAACGGCCGGTGTTGTCAGATTCCTGGAAAATTCGGCAAGAATTTAGAAGAATTTTCTAGAATCGATCTTATTACCATTGCGTTTCGTACGAATAAATAAAATTCACTCGCCAACAAGATTCAAATTCGAGGGACGAATTTTCGAAGAAACGGCCGGTGTTGACTGATTCCTGGAAAATTCGGGAAGAATCTAGAAGAATTTTCTAGAATCGATCTTATCACCATTGCGTTTCGTACGAATAAATAAAAATTCAATAAAATTCACTCGCCAACAAGATTCAAATTCGAGCGACGAATTTTCGTTGCGAAGAAACGATCGTTGTTGTCTGATTCCTGGAAAATTCGGGAAGAATTTAGAAGAATTTTCTAGAATCGATCTTATTATCACTGCGTTTCGTACGAATAAATAAAAATTCAATAAAATTCTCTCGCCAACAAGATTCAAATTCGAGAACGACGAATTTTCGTTGCGAAGAAACGATCGGTGTTGTCAGATTTCTGGAAAATTCGGGAAGAATTTAGAAGAATTTTCTAGAATCGATCTTATCACCACTGCGTTACGTACGAATAATAAAAATTCAATAAAATTCTCTCGCCAACAAGATTCAAATTCGAGGGACGAATTTTCGTTGCGAAGAAACGGCCGGTGTTGTCAGATTCCTGGAAAATTCGGGAAGAATCTAGAAGAATTTTCTAGAATCGATCTTATCACTACGCGGGCTGCGTTTTTCTTATGATGATAAAATTCAATAGAATCCCCTCGACGATCTCTCCAACAAGAAATTCAAATTTCAAATTTTTCAAATTTTCGAGGAACGAATTTTCAAAGTTGCAAAGGAAAAAATTACCAGTGTTGTCTTGGAAATTCTTGGAAATTCTTGGAGGAGATTACGAGAGTAGAAAAAGGAAGTTGAACGATTCCAAGAACGATCTCTGATTAAACGGCAGGCGTTGATCGGTGAAAATTCAACGAGGAACTACCGATTGTCGGTGGTCATCACCCATCCAAGAGCAAAAAGGATCCTAGAGAGAGAGAGAGTGAAAAAGGGTGACGCGATGGATCGGCAAACTGACGCGGCTCCACCGTCTGCGTCAAATTGATTTACTTGGCAAAGATTGAGTTACCGAATTAGAGTCGCGGCCCAACACGATCGCTGTTTCAAACTTGACGCCTTCGTCGAGCGACAATCTCGTTATAATTAACCGTTCCTGAAACGGAACACGCTCGTCCACCACGAAATTATGTACTTTCAGAGAAGACTTTCTGCGTCCCGTATCCTGAATCCGATCAAATTCTTGATCAAAGAATAGACGTTCCTTTTTAAAACTCTTTCTCGAACCGAGGAAGAGGAAGAGAGGAACGCTCGATGATCAAAAATTTCAGTCGTCGATACTTTCTTCTATCTTCCAATTTTTCTTTCTTAATTCCAAACGAGCGTACAATAAAAGAAATAGGATTAACACGCTGTCGTTCACTGTCAACTGTTTGAAAATTGGGGAGGAGGGAAAAAAGAAAATGCAGGATTCCATCGAACGATTCCATCGAATTTCGAGCTCGATCGGTTTCGGGATATTTCTGTAAACCTTTGAGAAAATAAAGCGGGACAGGAGATTTACTCCGACGTATTCGATGTCGAGGAAGTTTATGGCCACCGTACATACAAAGTGTCGTGCGTGTGCACTTTTCAAACGTGAAAACCGGAGCCCGGGCCCAAGATAAATGTATATCGACATTTTTATTGCCACGTTTTCAACTCGTTGAATTTCAACTTAACCCATACTTCCTCCCCTCCCCCCTCCCTGTCGTCGTCGCATATCGCTAATTCCCTCTCCCCTCTTTCATCCCTGTTATAAACCCGTTTCGAAATCGAGACGAGATCGATCGTCTTTGCAAATAATCCCTCCTTCGTTTATTTCCATTCGTAATGGATTTTTAACGTAAACGTGACGAATTGTATTTCCAACGAATCGAAAAAAGAAAAAGAAAGAAAGGAAGGAAGGAAGGAAGGAAGGGAAAAAAAATAAGAATCGTCGAAAAGGATCGTCGAAGGAAGGCAAACACCATGGATAATATGGAAATTTAATCGGCTTTACGAGCGCGATGTCTATCGCGCGAAACTTTGATCCGCCAGTCAGAGGCGCATTATTAACACAGTCGGGGGAATAGAAGTTGAAGGAAGGAAAATGGCGGAGGATAAACGCGAATACGATTGACAAGGGGAGGGAAGGGGGATGAGAGGTAAAGAGGATCCGTCCATCCCCTGTATCATTAATAATTTTTAAAACTGTCGGCCCATAATGTGTATATATACATTTATATATTTGCAATATAAACGAATGGAAAACGTGAGATGGCGGAGGTAAAATAAATTATACCGTGTGCGCTTGTACCACTTTTTCACGATTGAGAAAAAGAAATTTTCTTTCAAATTTCTCCTCAAAGAGACATTAATAGTGTCATAGTTTGCTCGAGAACTTCTTTTCTCCTCTCTCTCTCTTTAAAGAAAAACCAATCACCAGAATATCGAAGGGAAATCAGTATATAATATATTCGCAAACTCGTTCAACGAATCCATCAGCTTTCGATTCCTTGATAAAAATCTTCTGAAATTAACAAACGCTTTAAATATCCACGTACGATTCCGTTTCGTCTCAACATTTTCGAAAACTGGATCTCGCATGCCACGCCCGATCACGTGTCGTTATATTCGAAGAAACGGCTGGTTGACTCGCGCCACCCGGTACATGAGCTAGCCGTGGTGCAGCCTGGTCCGGATCTCGAAATGAGATGGGATGGGGGAGGCGGCGAAATGAAATGAAGTGAAAAGAAATGAAATAAAGGTTTCATTATTTTCGCGGGGATACATTTCTCCCGTCTTAAGGAAACGTCAGGTGACGTGACAAACGACGAAGGCATTTCCACGGGAATTAAACGACGGCCTCATCTTCTCCCCCCTCCCCCCTCGGTGGAGCAACCGACTTCAAATAGCGTTGTCTTAACGCCACGACCGATATGAGAGGAGAAGGAAGAAGAAGGAGGAGGAAAAAAGGAAAGCTCGGTATATTAACGTGCAATGACGCCAATGTCGCGACAATGTCGAGATCGAGAAAGAAAGAGACTCGTGAAAATTATTACTCGTCCAAATTTTTAATTACCGATTTGACGTTAATTATTTCTCTTGGAAATTAATTTGTCTCTTTTTAATATCTGTGAACGAGTGTCTTGCTCGATCGATTCTCTCTCGTTATATATTATTTTCATATATTTCATATATATGCATCTCGATCGGATGTTTTCGTCCCATAAGAATTTTACGTCCGCTCAAGTGGCCTACGAGATCAAAAATTGAATAATATATTTTTCCCTTTACGCGCATCGCGGGTCCCGATAACAAGAAACAGACGCGGCGGAGAAAAATTCGCGCGGAAAGGAAATATGGTGGAACGCGAATATCCCGCGGGCAGGCTAGAGGGCGCTGATACGGCCGGGAAAAGCGTACAACAAAGGAGAAACAGAAACAACGCGCGTCGATTTCGGAAACTTTCGCAACAGGCTGACAAAATAATAAACCTATGTACCTAAGTTTTTTTCTATCGATTGAAACGAAAAAGGGAAAACGTGAAAGGTATGTATAATCGATACACGTATTTCAACACGTATATTAAACGTGTTTAATCAAATCATTCTCATACATATATATATTGGGTTGGCAACTAAGTAATTGCGGATTTCAGTTGAAGTTGATGACGACCTAATCAAAGCAATAATCGATTCGGATCGTCGCAGTACAACTCGTGAGATTGCAGAGAAGCTTCATGTATCGCATACATGCATCGAAAACCACTTAAAACAACTTGGCTATGTTCAAAAACTCGATACATGGGTTCCTCACGAACTGAAAGAAAAGCATTTAACGCGACGCATTAACAGCTGCGATTTGCTAAAGAAACGTAATGAAAATGATCCATTTTTAAAACGACTGATAACTGGCGATGAAAAATGGGTTGTTTACAACAATATCAAGCGGAAAAGATGGTGGAGCAGGCCACGTGAACCAGCTCGAACAACATCGAAAGTTGGTATTCGTCGAAAGAAGGTTTTGTTATCAGTTTGGTGGGATTACAAAGGAATTGTCTATTTTGAACTCTTATCGCCCAACCGAACGATCAATTCTGTTGTCTACATCGAACAACTAACGAAATTAAACAATGCGGTTGAAGAAAAGCGGCCCGAATTGACAAATCGAAAAGGTATTGTATTCCATCATGACGATGCAAGGCCACGCACATCTTTGGTCACTCGGCAAAAATTATTGGAGCTTGGTTGGGATTTTGCCACATCCACCATATAGTCCTGACCTTGCACCATCCGATTACTTTTTGTTTCGATCTTTACAAAACTCCTTGAATGATAAAAATTTCAATAATGATGATGATATCAAATCGTACCTGATTCAGTTTTTTGCTAATAAAAACCACAAGTTTTATGAACGTGGGATTATGATGCTGCCTGAAAGATGGCAAAAGGTCATTGATCAAAATGGGCAACGCATTACAGAATAAAGTTATTTAGTTCCATGAAAAAATTGTCTTTGATTTTCTAAAAAAAATCCGCAATTACTTAGTTGCCAACCCAATACTTTCCAACCAATCCTTTCCTCCCTCGATCTCTTTGTCAAACGCGTCGTTGTTAGATCTTTCTTAGATCGACACTGTTCCACCGCATTCGGTTTCGAATCTTTTCTCAAATCAGCGAGGAAGAAACGAAGGAATATCACCGCATTCCAAATAGCTTCCGATCGACTTCTCTATCGACTTCGCTTTCCAAAACTATCCGGAACGAGTTCGATCTCGTTAAACGGGGGAAGAGGCGCGCGCGATACGCGCCGTTAAGCCAAACGAAGCAATTTCGGAAATACCATTGTGACCGAAGTTCACAGAATCGTCAAAGAGTCGGCCGCCTCTAATTTCTTGGATGATCGATCCCCGTCGATCCAACTTTCCCATCGCACGAACATATATATATATACAGAGAGACAGAGATAGAGAGTGCTAGCGACACGAAAATTGCAGACGACAAACGAAGGAACGAACGAACAAATACGCGTCGCTACGAATTTCACGAGTTCCTCCTTCTCCCCTCTTCAAATTATCGTCCGCTTTAAACGTCTCTCCTCCCTCATTCTCTCTCTCTCTTTCTTTCTCCCCAATGGATTTGCGCGAGAAGCAAGCCGGATCGAAAGGAAGGAAGGAAGGAAGGAAGGAAGGAAGGAAGGAGGGTCTGGTCCCCTCCTGAAATCGTAGGGGAACTGGGTTAACGCGAATGGATCGCGCGGTGCTCCGAGGCTATTTGTTCGATCGCAACAATGGACGATTCCAACAGCACCCTGTACAGACTTGCCTATACGACTCGTATTAAGATAAAGGGTGGCACTCGAAACCCCACACCACCTCCTCGGACGTTGCGTTAAATCAGTGTCGAACGAAATGGGAATAATACCGTGCGATCGATCTGTCCATCGATGCGATAGGAATAAAAAAGAGAAGAAACGTTTATACTTTATAAATGTCCTCGAATATTTTCGAGCGTTCCAGAAAAAGGTACACGAATAGTTTTTAACTATTTCTTACGACGTTATTTGTTACACGAATAAAAATTAAATCGATCGATCATTTTTTCCTCTACGATATTTGTTGATGCAAATTTAACTTTCTTTCCTCGACATTTTTTCAGGTTTAATATCAATACCACGACGTTACTCAGATTATCCAGATTCTTATTATTATTGAAACTCAATTTCATCAATAGGATCAATAATTTCTTTAAATAGAATAATTTTTTTGTTATTTTAGAAAGATTACGAGCATGATATCATTCTTTGCGCAATAATTTCTTTACATTCTTCCCCCCTTTTCCTATTATCTCTTCGAGTGCTTTATAATTCCTCGAGAAAGAAATTATTGAAGTATCTCCTAATACAAAATGCTTTTCAATATATTGAAACAATCTCGAAAAATCTCATGGATGATTGTTGGAGTGTGTTTCGCGTGTGAATAGAGAAAACGAGAGAAAAGAAGGAGAGAAAGGATAGCTATTGCCGATACATGTCGCGATCGATGTACTGGAAAGTGCCATTAGCATGTAGGAGAGTGAAGAGGAAAAAAAAGGTGGTAAGCGGTTGGAAGGATAGAGATTGATCTCCTCTGCCCCCTCCTCCTCTTTGCTTAAAAGGGGAATAATAGAGGAGAATTATGGGCAACGTTTCGTCGGGATTCTACAATTCCTCCAATTGTGCATCGATCAACTTCAAGGGGAACCACCTTGTTATTGACTACCGCCTCGTCCTCGCCTTGACAAATGCGAGTTTGATGAGCGCAACACCGCCTCTCCTTAACCAAATCCGACGAACCAATGATCGATTGGCCCAGATTTCCAAAAAGAAAAGAGAAGAGAAGAAAACCTCCTTGCTCGCAAAATTTGTTCACGCTGTACTTCGTTTCGAAAAGATACGCGAAAATAGTTTCTGGAAACAAATACGTACGTTCGAAGGGGGGGGGCAAAAATGAGACACGAAATTGGTATTCCCCGGGCGAAGCCTGGAATATTCCTCCCCCTGGTCGTAGTCATTATTCGCGGGGAACGAGGTTGGGAAACAGAAATGGCCGGGCCAATAACCGGGTGGGAGGGAGATAACGACGATACTTAGGGCGCAATCAAACTCTTTCTATGATCCCGAATCAAGGAAAATGCCGGACCGTGGAAACGTGACCGGCCCCAACGGGATCCCCGACTGCTCAACGTTTTCGCTCGTCAACGTTGCATCGAACGATTGCTGACGATGCAAACTTGCTCCACAAATTTCTCCTCCTTCGTCAATTCGACGAATACGAATCATCTTCCATCCTACTTTCGATCCGCCCGTCGAATGTAAACGCAATTCAAATCTCAGATAATCTTCTCCAGGAATTCGAAAATTTGTACGTCGTGGAAGATGAAGATTCGATACAGAAGAAGAAGAAGTAAGGAAGATTGTAACGAATTGTCGAACGATAACGCGAAATATTGTTTGACTCTGTGAGCGATCTTGATGAGAAATTATCTTGATCGAGAAACAGGAGCAAGAATTTTTTTATTAGAGGAAGAATTCCTGGAATTCCTCGTGGAATAAATTTCACGCGTAACGAATTCAATCTCTCTCAAAAACATGGCGTCAAAGCGATTGCCGGCTCGATAATAAATTGATTCTCTCTGTCTTTTCCTAAGAATCCTAGGAAAAACGAGATCCCTTATCTCGGGATCTCGATTCGCCTCACGCGGAACGCGAATAAACAGGGATGATCCGTGGTCGAAAATGAACTTTTCGATTAGTTTAAGAAGAGGGGGCAGGGGAGGATAAAGCAGTTTTCTCAGATTGTTCGTCACGAGAAACAGCGTCGATTCGTCAAAGATACGAAATACGTTTTTTTCGTTCGAGAGAAAGAAGAGAGAAAGAGAGAAAAGGGAGCGATAAAGCGACGAGCCTGAGGGGGAGGAATAATCTTTTCTGCCAAACACACACTGGTGGAAACTTATATCGCGATAATTCGAAAAGGGAGGCGAGACTACTTCGCGCCCGTGAAACACGAGAACACTATTTCGTCCTCCTCGAGAGGGAAACGAGAGACGACGAAAAGTCTTTAAGCCTTGGCAACTTTGCTCGGCAACCTACCTTTTTTTTCTTTTTCTTTTTTGCTAGTATCAAGAGTCAAGTTTGATTCGATTTTTATAGAAACGAGACGGTAATGTTTTATATATACGATGAAGATTTTTCAATTTCAGAGATTGGAAGAAAATTTACTTTTCTTCCTTTTTCTCTCTCCCTCTTTTTCCTTTTACATGTTACAAAGATTTAAAAATTGAAAATCAGAAAATATCTAAAAAAATATCTCATCAAAGTTAGATAAATCTCGTTTGCCCGAAAATAAAATAAAATCACGATTACGAATGAAAACGCGACTAGTAAACGTTGCCAAATAAATTATCATTACCAACTCGAAATGATAATATTTCCTATTCCAGGCGCGCGTGCTCCAATTTAAGACAAAACGACGGAGGGGGCGGGGTACACGTAGTAGCAGTAATTGGATCATGTTGTTATTGGCATTTATTGGGCCACGCGTCTACGAGTTTAATCATTTGTTAAATTTGAATAATGAAATTTTCATTTGTTATTAATTAATCATCGTTATTATTACACGTTGAACAAGAGGGGGAGGGGAATTTTAATCGTACAACGGATCCAAGCGGATAACGCAACATCGACAAGCCCCACACATCGATTTCTAATTTGCCCGATACGATAATTCGTTCCACCCAACCTGCTCTATTAGCTAATATTTTCACCGTTATATTAACGATTATGCGCGTTATATTTACGTTGCTATGCACGTTACAACAACAATAATTTAATACCGCTCGTTAATCGATATTTAATCATAATAAACGATCGCATCCGGTTAAAATTACGGAGTTTGTTTACGGAGATTTGCCCTCGGCTCGGTTTCATCGATGGAGGGGGGGTATGGAGGGAGAAAGGGTTCAAATTGGGTTAAACTACGTCTTCCAAAGATTCTTCCGCATCGACGAATTCATCGACGTTATTAGTTATTTTCCAAAACGCATTAAAATATGTTAATACAAGCGCGAACCAGGAAATAATCCGCTCGAAGAAAACTCCTACACGCGTTGGAGAGGAAGGGAGGAACCTTTCCTTCCTTTCGCAGTCAGTTTATTTCCGTTTCGATGAATTCATTCGCGAGGAAAGAAAGAAAGCACCGATACAATAATCCTCTTTGAGGAGGAGAGGGGAAAAAAGGAGTGTAACGCGTTCTTGTGACGAAATGCATGACGTTGCGAGGGGGTACAGGTGAATTTCGATTTTCTAAAGTAATTGGCGAAACCAGAGAATTTGTTAAAAGGATTATACAAAACGTGGGATGATAATTTGCACGGAAAACAAAGTGAAGGGAAATAAAGATAACAAAGAGAAATAAAATAAATTTAATCCTACCTTCGAGGAATACCTGGTACGCAGTGTCCATCGACGTTTCTCTTATTGCACGAAACTTTTGTATATTTTTTATACACGCGTAAAAGAACACGCAGGAAGATTTATTAATTCGCGTGAAATTTATGTAAGAGCGTATTCGACGCTTCCAACGCGAAAGTCGAGGTACAACTACTTAAACTAAACTACGCAGATCGTCCCGTAAACCCGTATACCCTTGAATTCTTGGAAATTGTATCTGTAGGTAAATAACACGAATTCCTTGCGTGAAATGTACGCGAATAATGAACGTGCTCTCCCGTAAACACGATAGAATATTTATCTCGGTTATTGAATCATCGGTAGAGGAAAAACTACCGTCGTTTGTATCTCTTTATAAATAAAATCTTACATGGACAAATCTCCAAACATTTGATAATTGTAAACATTCGATTTAGCATTTTACTCGTTCTTATATATATTTAAGTATTATTTTTGGAATGAAATAGGCATAGAAAATTAAATAAATTTTAAATATCTTCACATGTAGTTTTACAAATCATCGAGATGAATTATTATACAAAATATCAATTGTAGTATAGAATCATTTTTCAAATTTACAATCTTGAAATTTCCCTCAACTATTATACATATATCATTAACAAGTTTCTTCAACATATATATTTCGTCAATCAAAAATTTCGAGTTCGAATCAAATAATTTCATAACTTCTCTTCTTTCTCCGACTGTGATATTAAAATGAATAGTTACAAAAACTTTTGTTTCGAAAAATCCAAATACTCAAAACCCGCAACTTTCTCGAATTACAAGTTTCTTCAACATATACATTTCGTTCATCAAAAATTTCGACCTCGAATCGATGAATAATTTCGTAATTAAATAACTTCTTCCAATTTTTCTTTCTCCCCCCCCCCCCGATATTAAAATGAAATTTACGAAAATTATCGTTTCGGAAAAATCTAAATATTCAAAACCTGTAACTTTCTCGAATCACATTTCGTTTATCAAAAATTTCGAGTTCGAATCGACGAATAATTTCGTAATTCTTCCAATTTTTCTTTCTTCCCCGCGATATTAAAATGAATCGTTACAAAAACTTTCATTTCGAAAAAATCCAAATACTCAAAACCCACAACTTTCTCGAATCACAAGTTTCTTCAACATATATATTTCATCAAAAATTTCGAGTTCTAATCGACGAATAATTTCATAATTAAATAACTTCTTCCAATTTTTCTTTCTTTACCGCGATATTAAAATGAAATTTACGAAAACTTTCGTTTCGAAAAATCCAAATACTCAAAACCTGCAACTTTCTCGAATCACAAATTTCTTCAACATATATATTTTGTTCATCAAAAATTTCGAATCGATGAATAATTTCGTAATTAAATAATTTCTTCCAATTTTTCTTTCTCCATCGCGATATTAAAATGAATTTTTTCGTTTCGAAAAAATCCAAATACTCGAAAAACCCGCAACTTCCTCGAATCGCGATTTCCAATCTTAAGCAATCACGGCGGATCTCCTCCGCGCGATTCCCCCTTCCCGCTTCCCATTCATTCTTGATCCAGGAATAGGATGGAAGGGACTCTCGCGCCCTTGAAGAACAAACTGAAGCGCACCCTTCGAACGTTCGAATCCCGAAAGGTAAACTCGAGACGGGTGTAGACCGGCGGCGAACAAGTACCCGCCGGGGGAGTAGTGGATTCGCATCCACCGAAGCGCGCGCGCGCGAGCGAGAGGAGAAATTGCGGTGGAGAGAAGTTGCGGAGGTGCAGTGCACCACAACCTAAATTCTAATCGCGCCACGTTAGAGTTCCGCAACCGGTTGAAGAGGATCGAAAGGGGGAAGGGAGGAAAATGGAGATTCGGTCCGCCGATAATACGCCTCGGTGTATGTACAAATACGAGGAGGAGGAGGAGGAGGAGGAGGGTTTCCCACGTACGTATACGTAATGCAAACGCGATAAGTGAGATTGTCTCTAACGAGGCAAGATTACGCCGATGGGAATCGTCGTGAGATCCAATCTCGATTAAATCCGATACGAGATGGAGCGTGGATGGGTGAAAAGACTTTTCCATCCACGTTAAAATATATATATATATATATATACCGGTTAAGAGAGAGAGCTTCCATACGGAATAAGGGCTGTCTAATGTCTTAATTCGCCGCTCGGATTCGGCTAATTAATTCGCGAGAGGATGGAGAATGGTTCCAAGGATGGCGATGATATTCCGTGAAATAGTCGAGAGAAAAATATTATCGATTCAATTTTATATAATTGTAATTAATTTATTACATAGATTATATTATGTAATTTATGTGAATTTCGTGACAAATTTTTCTAGATTTAATCAGGGAAGAAAATAAGTGGAGGGAATCTCGCGAGAAATGTTTAACGTCATGTGATATTTCCTTAATAATTTACAAGATTTCGGGTCGGGTATCAAGTACGTGTCTCCCTCTTTCGTTGAATCGTTTCTACGTTTTATAAGATAAGATGAAGAAAGATGAGAACGGGGTCGGGAAGGAGGTCTGAAACCTGGGCATCATCTAGATTACCGTCAACGTGAAACTATTCCATTTTCTGCCAACTGAACTCACTACAACTTCTCCACCACTTCTCCTCGCCAACGTATCTCCCGGAAAAAGAGGATATACATTCGGGTATATCCCGAATACGGAGGAGAATGAAATTAGCATCGAGTGAAAACACATCATCGAGGAGGGAAATGGAACGTTTCGTAACAAAGGGAAACAGTGGCGAGAACTTGTCCTCTATTTCTATCAATTACACTTTGGAGAATTCTTTAACAGTTTGATCGTGGTAAGTGAGATACGTGAGTCTCTTTCGTTCCAATTCTCGTCGGTGGAAAATATTGCGCTCGAGAGCTTTCGATCTCGAGAGCCGCGTTCACATTCCAACCTTTTTGCAGTTTCGAGGATAATTGGTAAAAAGTTATCCAAGTTTGAAGAGAATTAATTTCCACGCTTCTGCCAAGAAACTTGATATTTCAATCTTTAGTCTTAATAATTTCCTTTTTCAAAGTAAATTTGAAAGAAGAAAAGTGATGATTTTGGAAAATTTGTTAGGCAATTTTCGTTTCTTTCTTTCTCTCTCGTATCGAGGGGGTTCGTTTCTCAAAGCGGAAATCGAGGAGGTGATGGCAAATGGGCGGAAATAGTGGTGGGAAAGAGAGGAAAGGGAGGGGTGGTCCCGGTGGATCCGGTAAATCTTTAAATCCTGCTTGCGAACTTGCGAAAATTTACGTCGTCGAGCGGGCGACTTCTCGCGGGCTGGGAACGGTCTAAAAGGCCATGCGGGACGCTTGAGAGACGTTCTCACCTCCGTGAGGGAGGCATTAATCTATGTTGGGCCCCGGCCAAACAAGCCTTGCCCGAAGTGATATATAGGATTAATGGACGGTCAAAGCGGCGACGGTCCAATGTTCGAATTTCCACTGCGTTTGGATCTTCCGTTCGAAGAAAAGAAATTAAATTTCGGATTAAAATTTCACGATCAATGTCGAGATGAGACAATATTTTTATCTGGAATAGATATATATATATATATATATATATATATATATATATATATATATATAAAGGATCTCTCAAAATTAACGCAAGATTTGAATTAAATATAAAAGAGAGTTTTTAGTCTTTGGATATTTATTTTTTAAGCGAATCGGCAAATGGCCTCCACGGTTTTGGCACATATGCACCCTTTCGTTCAAATTTTTCGTTACCTTTCTGCGTAATTGTGGGTGAATTTCGTCGATGCAGCGTTTAATTTCCTCTCGTAATGCGCGTGTGGATCATCGACATAGATCTTTGACTTCGAATAACCTCATAAGAAGAAATATAATGGCGTTAAATCGCACGATCTATCAATTCTGATCACCGAAACGAGAGAGTACACGACCAGGAAATGTCTCATAACTGAATCGTTTCATCGGCTGTATGGCACGTGGCATCGTCTTGTGAAACCATATATCGGCCACGTCAATATTATCCAATTTCGGCAGAAAGAACCGTGTTATCGTGTCGCGATATCGAGCAGCATTAACAGTCGCTGCTTGACCAGCCTCGTTCTCAAAAAAGTATGGCCCGATGATGCCTCCTGCCAAAATCCGCACCAAACAGCGACGCGTTGCGGGTGCATTTGTTTTTCGCCAATCACACGTGGCTTCTCCGAACCCCAAACCCCATAAAAAATTAAACTTTATCGAATTAAATGAATAAATATTTCATTCAAAAAGAATTTAAACTTATTTAAACGTAAAAAATATAATCTTATTAATATTATTGAAAAACTAAATCCAAATAATAAAATTCCACAAACTAATATTTTAATAATAATTTAAAATAATTATTATATCATTGATTCCACAAATCGATATTTTTAATTAAACTATTTAAATTTAATTTAATTTTTTGTGTTATTTATTTAAATAAAATAAAGTTTCAAAAACATTAAATTTAGGGGAATTCAATGTATTAATAATACAAAATATTCACCAAACGCGGCAATTTTGCCGATCAACGAAGCCATCGAGGTGAAAACGTGCTTCGTCGCTTAGGATTATTTCGCTGGAAAAACCAGCATCTACTTTTTCACGATTAATAATCCATTCCACGTTGTTGCATCGTATAACGCTCCATTTTTACCAATCCTAAACTCTCAGCCGTCAAACTGTTCTTTTTTCAGGGTTGCCAACGACTTGACGCGAAAATGGCGGCAAATTCAAATCTTGCGTTAATTTTGGGACGCCCTAATATAATATAAGGAATATCGTTCGGATTGAGAGGAAAGAATCGAGAAGGGGATTGGTTTCGCTTCGATCTACGAGCAGCGCGAGCAAAGGAGCAAATGTGTACATTTGTAGCCGACAGTTTGGATCACGATTAGCGTTAGGAGAAGTACGCAGAGAGAGCTCGACCAGCGTCTCGCATTAGGGAATGAAATATTAATGGATCCACCCTACACACACCGGATAAACCCCACTTAAATGGCCCATTGTATCCTGCTCTCCACGCCATCTGCTATTGTACGCGAAAATGTGTTTTGCTACATTGATTTCCCTGCTGAATCAATGATCCGTTATATTACACAACGGCGCGATTTAATCGTCAAACGACGCCATTTTCCTCCTTTTAAACTATCGACGTGTGTTGATAGTCGACTTCGAGAATTCTTTCTTGAAGTTGATAAAGTAAATCTTGCGAAAGGAAAGGAACGACCGCCAAATCTGAAAAAAGTGGGCGACGAAAAGAAGAAAGAATTCGAAAGAATCTGATATTCGATAAAAAATAGCCCCAAACGACACCATTTTCTTTCTTCTAAATTATCAACTCTTCGAGAATTCTTTCTTAAAGTTGATAAAATAAATCTTGCGAAAGGAAAAAAATGGATGGAATAACGAAAAGAAAAATTCGAAAGAACAATCTGATTCCATAAAAAAACGATGTCATTTCCCTTCTTCTAAATTATCGAGTCTCTTATTTCGAAAATTCTTCTCTTCTTCTTCGAAGATTGATAAAATAAATCTTGCGAAAGGAAAAGAATGACCAAGAAATGGATGGAATAACGAAAAGAAGAATTCGAAAGAATCTGATTCCATAAAAAAAGAGATCATTTTCCTTCTTCTAAATTATCAACTCTTTGAGAATTCTTTCTTAAAATTGATAAAATAAATCTTGCGAAAGGAAAAGAATGATCAAAAAATGGATGGAATAACGAAAAGAAGAATTCGAAAGAATCTGATTCCATAAAAAAAGAGATCATTTTCCTTCTTCTAAATTATCAACTCTTTGAGAATTCTTTCTTAAAATTGATAAAATAAATCTTGCGAAAGGAAAAGAATGATCAAAAAATGGATGGAATAATGAAAAGAAGAATTCAAAAAAAGAATCTGATTCCATAAAAAAACGAGATCATTTCCCTCCTTCTAAATTATCAACTCTTTGAGAATTCTTTCTTAAAGTTGATAAAGTAAATCTTGCGAAAGGAAAAAAATGGATGGAATAACGAAAAGAAGAATTCGAAAGAAGAATCTAATAAAAAAACGAGATCATTTCTCTCCTTCTAAATTATCGACGAGTCTCTTATTTCGAAAATTCTTCTCTTCTTTTTCGAAGATTGATAAAATAAATCTTGCAAAAGGAAAAAAATGGATGGAATAACGAAAAGAAGAATTCGAAAGAATCTAATTCCATAAAAAAACGAGATCATTTCCCTCCTTCTAAATTATCGACGAGTCTTTTATTTCGAAAATTCTTTTCTTCTTCTTCGAAGATTGATAAAATAAATCTTGCGAAAGGAAAAAGAAAAAAAAATGATCGCCAAAAAATAGATGGCGTATAAAAGAAAAATTCGATAGAATCTGATACGTACTCGATGAAAAATTTGAAAGATTGAGAAAGCATTACGGTCATCGATCGTAAATTACCTCGAGCGTAACCGTGATAATTTGTCCCCTTCTTTTCACGACAGGCCATGCATTTTAATACGTTTCCCCGAACGTCTCTTGACAGGGGCCCCGATAAAAGCTGGATGTATATCCCGAAAATTTCCCGACGGATTACCAGAGAATTTTTAAATTTTCTGAAAGAAAACGAGGAATGTCGCCAGCATCGTTTCGAGGCAGCCAGGCCAACTTCTCGCCATTTACGCGGACCCCTCCTTACCGGATTTTTCCATTATGCCAAACTTTGATCGAATCGTTAACACTGACGCAACACGAAGACCGATGGTGCTACTCTATATTCTACTCCAAACTGGTAGAATATATGTAGACACTTCATGTAAATCGTTGTGCAATCATTAAAATTCCTCGTTTCTCGATTTCCGAACGAGTCGAGCGAATAATCATTTCACTCCTCAATTTAATTGTCAAATTTCCTTCTGAATCATCAACGAGTCTCTCGAGAATTCATTTTTTTGAAAACGATAAAATAAATTTTGCAAAGACAAAGATATAAAATCCCAAAAAGAATCGATAATAACGAAAAGAAGAATTTCGACATTTCAAAACTATACGCAGAGTTAAAAAAAGAAAGGACAAATAAATAAATCATTTGAATATTGGCCGAATATCTCACTCGATATTCTTTATCGAACCGATCCGATGGAATATCGAGTTTAAAAAAGAAGAAGAAGAAGAAGAAGAAAACATTAACCGTAAGAGATAGATAGAGTGAAATAATTTATTACGTTTAATACAAAAAGCGTAAAGGTAAAGGAAAACAGAGGAGAAAATTGATAGAAGAAAACGGATAATTGCGATCCTCGTCGTGGACACAGGGGCTGCTCGATAGAGGATAAAAGTGAACGAAATAAAGAAAGAAAGAAACGCGGGGTTATAACGAGCATGCTAATACGAGCGACGTTGCTGACAAAATAACGCGTATCCACTTGTACACACCTGTGCGCACAATACCCTTTTCATGCCGCTTCCTCCATCCCCTCCTCCCCCCACACGGCGCGAACAGGACAGGAGAGGAGGGGAGGAGCGAATACTTTGGATTATTTTTCACCGACTTTCGTTGTCTCTTATTCAAATCGTAAAGCTTTGTCGCTCTCGACAAACCTCTCAACCGTTTCAATTGCACGAGTGGCTCTTATTTTTTGCTAAGCTGTTGGAATAATTGGAAGGGGGTAAATGAGGAAGAAAAGCGTCGTTGGAAACGCAATATAATACGACAGATGTCTAAAAAGGAGAAAAATATTATGCCTTGATTCGCGGCTAATTTTTTCTCGAAATTTCGATCGTCTCGCATTATAATATTAATTCCTATCCAATTGGGAACGAAGATTCTCTTACAAGAAAATCTATAATTTTTATTTTTCCATGATATTCGATCGCGATATACGGAAAGAAAAAGGAAAAAGCTGGTGGAAAGATGATCCCTTTCCTTGATTTTCGAAAAGCCAGGACATCTCCCTTTCTTTTGACGACCACTTTTCGCTCCGCCATGCTTTTATCTCTGGCTCCCCGTGGAAAGCGCCCAGGGCGTCACCATGGGACCGATACTGGAGGAAACTTTTAAAATTATCCAGAGTTTAGGGAGATAATACGGTCTGCAAAAAGTAGACGGTGTTGGATCGAGAGTATATATATAGGGAGATGAATGGAGAATGCACGGAATACAGATTATTTGATTTATGAATTTTTGCTTCGGGATTAAGATGAATTCGGAAAGAAAAATTATTGTCGGAGAAATATCGCGTGAATCATGGAAGGAATATTTTCAATCGAGAATATAGATTGGAAATTGTAACGTTACGTTAACAATTCTCTGCAATTTTTTCCAAAGATTTATCTCTCCTTTATTCGAGAAATTAATAGATAAGATAAGAACGAAGAAAAAGATGGCGATATTTTCCTACTTCTTTTACTACTTGTTCGCTAAATCCTCCGTTCGAATTCTCTTTCTCCCTTTATATTCCCCTTTGCGCCCCTTGTAGAACAATTTTTCCGAAAACGACGGATAAAATATGAAACGATATCTCTCCACGGGCAACTTCAACATCTCGGTTTAACAAATGACAAGGGAATCACAAGTCTCAAAGTTGGCCCGCGATTCCTATGAATCTTCCGCGTGTTCGCGTGATCAATGGACCATTCGCTGCAAACTCGAGCAATCCTACACGGACGAGAGGCGTAAAAATTTAGCGGGAAAAGAAGAACGACCAAGAGTCGTTACAATGCTATTCCGTGGCTTTCCAACCATTATTATCGCGAATTCTCACCGAGATTCGAAAGTTAGTAAAATGTAAAATTCCCTAGGAATTAGATAACTCCTAATCGAAAAGATTCGAAGGGGAAAAAAGTAGAAGGAAACATCCTTTAAATTTAAATATTTCGATCGTGCTTATTACGAAGAACTGAAACTTCTCCTTTTTTATTCGCTCTTTCTAATTACTCAAAAAAGAATACGATCTCGAATGAACGAAACAACGAATATGATTCTCATTTTCCCCTAAGAAAAAAAAAAAATAATTCGTCAATCGTTCCTTCGTTTCTTCTTGATAATTATTTCGAATATATTTCGTGAAATCTGGTCGAACGATAAAGCTTCTACAGTTGGAACGCAATCTGAAATAGGTAGTAATATCCAAGTAACTCGAGCGATCCTGGGCTAAAGCTCATAATTCCCCCAACGTCGTTTTAAAAATTACACGCCACTATGTTCGCAAAACGTGGAGCAATAAAAATCTGAATGTAAACACGCCACGCTCATCCACCGGATCCACGCTACGCCATTCCAGGCTGCCTTTATGATACCGTGCACGATTATCTCGGCACACGATCTCTCATCATTACAGCGAGGCGAGGCGAGGCGAGGCGAGGCAAGGCAGGGCAAAAAAAAAACATATAAATACCTTTCGCCCGAAATTTCAACAGTTATAACGTGCAATTTTAGCAAACCGGCGAGACAAAGTAGCGAGTAAAAGCACTTGGCCGGTCGGTGAAGCGTAAAACACCGGCCATCAAACTACTCGTTTTCTCGTACAAAAGACGGTTTCGTACGATACACACGCACACGTACACAATATAATATAAGGTCGACGTTTGTCTCAGATTCGATGGAAGAATGGGAAAAGTATCGGCGGTAACTGCAAGTGACGAGCAGTCACCCTCGAGTTTCATAAAGAAGGATAAAAGCTCGTTTGCCCTGTGAACGATATCTCTTTCCAACTTTTCCCCTCCCTCCCTTTTCTGGCGCGCTTTTACACGCGCACACGTGCACATTAAATCCAGGCAACGCCGGTGTAATGTATCCGAGGAGCGCGCATTTTTATAAACTCGAGTGCCTGTACATTTTCATGCCGTTTTTATCTCTTTTCCCCTCTCGTATCGAATTAAATTTACCGAGTGTAATTTCCCCTAGTGGAACGACGCGGAGTTGCAGTTTTCTTATGCAATATGCAATTCGCGCGAATCATTCGTCGAGGCTGAGTTGATTCTTTCCATGAAAAAAGGAAAGACGTACATTTCGATATGTAGCATTCAAAAAAAAAAATAACAAAAATTCTCAAACGTTTTGCGAGAATCATTCGTCGAGGCTGAGTTGATTTTTTCCATGAAAGATGTACATTTCGATATGTATTAAAAAAAAAAAATTAAAAATAACAAAAATTCTCAAACGTTTCGCGAGAATCATTCGTCGAGGCTGAGTTGATTCTTTCCATGAAAAAAGAAAGAATACATTTCGATATGTAGCATTCAAAAAAAAATTAAAAAAATAACAAAAATTCTCAAACGTTTCGCTCGAATCATTCGTCGAGGGTGAGTTGATTCTTTCCATGAAAAAAGGAAAGACGTGCATTTCGATATGTATTAAAAAAAAAAAAAGTAACAAAAATTGTCAAACGTTTCGCGAGAATCATTCGTCGAGGCTGAGTTGATTCCTTTCATAAAAAAAGGAAAGATATATATTTCGATATGTATTAAAAAAAAAAAAATAACAAAAATTCTCAAACGTTTCGCGAGAATCATTCGTCGAGGCTGAGTTGATTCTTTCCATGAAAAAAGGAAAGACGTACATTCCGATATGTAGCATTCAAAAAAAAAATAACAAAAATTCTCAAACGTTTCGCGAGAATCATTCGTCGAGACTGAGTTGATTCTTTCCATGAAAGATGTACATTTCGATATGTATTAAAAAAAAAAAATTAAAAATTAAAAACAAAAATTCTCAAACGTTTCGCGAGAATCATTCGTCGAGGCTGAGTTGATTCTTTCCATGAAAAAAGAAAAGACGTGCATTTCGATATGTAGCATTCAAAAAAAAAAATTAACAAAAATTCTCAAACGTTTCGCGAGAATTAATTTCCATCCCCCTGGATGGAACAATTTCAGTTAGAAGGCAAATAGCGGAAGGCAATATTGGATAGCAGACGTTGTAACGGTGTTGGTGCATTATGGACAAACGTCCATCCCGAAGGGATGAATTGATATGATTCGCTCAACACCATGATGCAACAAGAAACGGCTATTGACGTTTTCCGACAAAACAGTTTGCGCTGCATTCTCCCCTGTAATCTCTAAACCAATAACAGCCGACAACAACTCGCTCATTGTTCATAAATAACCGGACACGCGAGCATAGTCGGATTGAATCACGGAGGAGGGAACATTCACGGCATCGCTACTTTTTTTTTCTCTCTCTTTTTTCTCCTTTTTTTTTCTTTTTCCTTTATCATCGACCCCTCCCCTCTCCCACGAATCGAGAATTCCCTCCACGATCCGCCCTCCTCCCCCGTATTAAAGGAAATTTTATTACGAAAGTTGCCAGCCCTTATTTCGCGCCATCGATAACACGTCGCCACGGTGCATCCAGCGCGGGTATCAACTAAAATTTACGCTCCAACTTTCGAGACTTCGTTGAGTTCGCATCAGGCTATGTTAATGCGGAACAATAGAGGAGGATCGTGCGAGCACGTGCAAAATACAAATTCACTCGTGTACAGAGAGGAGGAGGAGGAAGAAGAGGAGGGATCGTAAAATGGATTCTACGATTTCTACCTAACTTTATGATTTTACGATATTGGACGTGAATATCGATCCCCATTAATCCTTTCGTGTCCATAACCGAATACGTCTCGACGCGATAAAGTCCTGGTGACGTATTATCTATCGTTTCACGCGAGAAGAGGGGAAAAGAGAAGAGAAAAAGAAGAAGGAGTGAGATTTTTCGAGTAATGAAATTCGACCCGAATCTCTAACGAGTAAGAGAGAAAGAAAGAGGAGAGACAAAGATTGAGAGATAAGGTTCTATAAAGAAGATTCATATTGGAAAGGATGTGTGTGTGTGTGCAGGATTTCGAGAGAAATTCCCAGGGCCAGTATAAACACACTTAAGTTTTCGGGGATTGAGTGCACCAGCCCGTCACTTGCACGGTCGCCATTCCACAAAGGAATCCTCTCTCTCTCTCCTTCTCCTCCCCTAAGTACTTGAGTACAACAACCACCACGTCGACTAAGAGTTTGTTGCTGTTTCTTGTTCCCGAAGAGCTCCTAATGCCCGGTGTAAGTTTGTAACGTTCTCTCTCTCTCTCTCTCTCTCTCTCTCTCCTTTTATCTCTCTCGTTATTCCAGCTTTCGATAAACACTTTCCAACGCTGTTTTATTACACGCCCACCTTGGGAAACACAAGGATGAAAATAAGGCTTTCCCTTATTCGTTTCTTTCATATCGACACATCGAATTTTCGAAGGGTATCGGGAAAAGATTCCGGAAGAATTCCGGAATAAAATTCTTCGTCGCGTTGTAAAAAATATTTTACGTTTACGATAGTTAGGTTTGGTTATTGCTTGGGGAAAGAATTACGAGATCGATACGAGATTCGTCGGGTTAAAAGAAAAAAACGTAAAGGTTTTCCTCCAGAAATGCGCATTCCATTGACATTTACGTATTTAGAGCTGTTTAAGTTTACTTAAATAGTTTTAAAGTTAATTTAGAAAATTTACACTCTGATATCCGTCTTTGAAAATTTAAATTTCCACGATATATAAGGAAAAATGTTCCAATCTTTCACAAATAATTTTATCCAAATCTATACCATACTCTTTATACTATACTCTCTAATCGAAACAATGTAATGAAAAAAAAATGCTCTGATTATTCATACTTCCGTTTTCAGAAACGGAATACTAATACTTGCAACCTATCTTCTATCTGTCTCTGAAAATTTAAATTTCCTCGATATATAAGGAAAAATTTTCCAATCTTCCACAAACAATTTTATCCAAATCTATACCATACTCTTTATACCATCTCTAATCAAAACAATATAATGGAAAAAATATGCTCTGATTACTTCTGATTTTTTCAGAAACGGTTAATACTTGCAACCTATCTTCTGTCTATCTCTGAAAATTTAAATTTCCACGATATATAAGGAAAAATGTTCCAATCTTCCACAAACAATTTCATCCAAATCTATACCATACTCTCTAATCGAAACAATGTAATGGAAAAGAAAAAAGAAAAGAAAGAAAGAAAGAGAGAGAGAGAAATCATTAATTCAAGGAAACTACAAACGACGTTTCTATCTCTATCATATTCAAATGCAGAGGGAGGGAGAAAGAAAGAGAGGGAGGGAGAGGAAACGCTTTCAAGTGTTCACGGAGCACGGTACAAAAGATGACTGGCACACTAACCACTGGTCTAGACCATGGAGCACAGACCGTAACTGTAAAAATAATCAACGTGTAGCTCGTCTACTCCCCCGCCGCTAACAACGTAATACCCTGCCCGTTTTACGATGCCTCTTTTGCCGACATTTCAAGCTCCTCCCTCCTCCCCCCTGCACGTACACTTAGAAACGCGCGCGCACACACACCTGTATCCGCATAACCTCTTGTCGCGGCCCTTTATATCGAACCAACTTCCGCACACGGCCGCAACTTAAATTCCTAGCCTGGCAAAAATTCCAACGGCCAGCGTGGAATAACTAGCGTGTTGCGTCCATACGTGTATTAAAGTCGTTTGCGCGGAGTTAAAGGCCGGCCCAGCCTTTCGAGCCAATTTCAAATTTCCTCCGATAACGAGATCAACCATTTTTCTTTCTTCCTCTCTTTCTTTTCTTTTCTTTTCTTTTCCTTCCAATTTTCGTCTCGTGCACGCGTGCCTCTTTTCTTTTTCTTTTTTTTCGTGGATTAAAAAATGGATTATAAATAAACTTGCTATCAATTTATCCAATAGGGGATGGGATAAACGGGAACGATGCCCGAGAAATTCTCCTTTCTCGTCCGTTTCTCGTGTTTGAGATGGAAATAACCGTTAACTCTGTTACCTTGGAACGTTTTTATAGATTCGTGTGTATATATATATATATATATATATATATATATATTCGTTCGATGTGTTCATTTTTCAAACTGTATATCGAATAAAATTCCTTTTGAGCGGAAACAAGAAAGGTTGATACGATACGAGCGGGGAAGGGGATTTCGAGTGATGGAATTGCTCGATCGAGCAACTTTTAACTTTTATTTATTTCGCCTCGTCACGCATCCGCGTATCACCGAATATAACTTTTATCCTCGTTTCCATCCATCGATCTAAGGATTGCGAACGAGCGAGAGAAATAAATATCGATATTATTCCAGGAAACTCAATTGTTTGCGAAAAAAAAAATACTTTGCAATTCGCTTCTCATTTTCCTTCAACTCGAAAAATTCAACTCGATAAAAGTTAAGAAACGAAAGATTTCGAGAAAGTATAGAATCGAACTTAGGGTTAAAAGAGCTTAAAGGAGATCCTCATCCCCTTTCTCGAAAGTATACGTAAGTATACGAGAAGGGATACTTTGTTTGATTCCTCTTAAAAGAGTAAAGCGTTAAATCTGTTTACGAGAAGGAATCTATTCAAGTATTTATACGAAACGTTTCTGTCCAAGGGATCGGCTGAAAGAGCGCAAAGTCTCGCTCTTCTCACCGAGGAAACCCGTCCTTCTATGTACGCCGGTGAAGAAGGTGGCGCCGCGATGCATATTGAGAGCGTGCCACGTGGACGAGACGTGGCTCCCTCCGTATATCCCTCTAAAAGGAACGGTCTAACACCTCGGAATCCGAGCACCGCTTTTCTCGGATGAGCATTATGCTTAATAGCGGAGGGATAAAGATTGCAGGGCGGGCTTCCATTTCGTATGCATGGTGCGCGTTAACTCAAGGAACGCGCTTCACGTGTAAACATATATTTCAGAGAGGCAAGAAGTACCCCCCCTCGTGAAGTTTAAAACGAGTCGTGACGAAATATACGGGGACAATTTTCCAAAATTTCGCTCCTCCTGACTTTCCTATTTTCCAAGTAATATTTCCACGAGTTCTAGATATATTTTCTAGCGAGAATTCTATTCAATTCGCGTAGAAATTAATGGAGAAAATATTGAAAGCAACGTATAACGAAAAGAATAGAAATTGGACGATTCGAAAGGGATACAAATTCGTGTGTTACAAGGTATAAATTGCTGCCGTGTGACGATGCTTTATTTTGACTCTCGTAAACCGAGCTTTAAGAGGCAACATTTTACGCGGCCAAGAACCAATTTTCTTCCCGCGTTTACCCACAGATGGTTCCATTGTCGAGTCTCTCCCGAGATGGAATATCGTCAGCGGGGATATGTTTTTGGAGCACGCTCGTTTCCTAATCAGCGAGCCCATCCTTTGCCCGACCAACCGCGACACTCTCTACTTTACCCTACCATATAACACCGAAGTTGGCTACATCTACCGGTCACCGTATATAACTAGAACAATCGCGAACAAAAATTGAACGAATCATTCCTCCTCTATCATTACAGAAGGGGAACGCGAAATGATTAAATCTCGAGATAAATTAAAATCCAAATTTCTAAATTTCCAAAGAAAATTAAAATTCGCGAAAGATACGAACCGAACCATAGTCGAAACAGGCGCAAAAGAACGCGACACGTGACTCGAATACCCGATCATCCTATTTGGCACAATCCTTTCGATCAGAAACCTATTTTACCTACTACAGCGTTGCTTCTGTCGACTCTGCACGATAGGGGGAATATCGTCGCTGTCAGCGAATATGTTTTATAGCGGCATCGCGCCAACGTGGAGGAGGATCTGGCCCTTACCGTACCCTCGGATAGATTGGGCGGGGAAAGAAAACACAGGGGAGAGAAGAGGACTGGTGAGGAGGAGGGAAGGAAGGGAGTGGAGAGAAAAAGCCAGTATACCATCGCGCTAGGTGGGTATTGGATTCGTAATAGGGGCCATACGGGCTATAGGCGCCGCGTCCTCCTCTCCCTTCCTTAACCTCTCTATCCCATCCCCCCCTCTCCCTCTAACGTCGAAATTGCGAACCATTTTCTCGGATGGAAGACGTCGCGGGCGGTGCAAAGTCCCGACTGAATGCATTATTCGCACGACGGAACAAAGGGCTACCGGGTGTCTCGTTCTTACCTCCCTCCCCTCCTACCTCCGCTGCCCCTTTGCTCGGCGCCGATCACGCGGTTGACCGAATACGAAGAAGAACGAATCTATCTATCCATTCTATATACGAGTCAGGATTTGTTCTCATCGCGAATTTCTTCTTCCTCGTGAACAGGGATCTAATGGTGAGGGGAAATGGATGGAGTAGATTTTTAGCGAAAGTTTATCTTTTTCTTTCCTTTTCTTTTCTTATTTTTATACGCGCAACGATCCTCGTTGAGGGAGAGATAAGCGATACGGATCACGGTCTCGATTACGGTACACGCAGGTGTGGAGCGGTTGTAAAACAAATTGGCGTCGGTCGAAACGTATCGAGATTGAGTTGTATCAGAACCGTGGTACATAGATAGGGAGACGATTAATCGTTATTGACCAGAATTTGCACGCTTTTGACGGTGAATTATTTATTTGTACGACTCCGATTGCCGACACGATCGTTCGATTAGCGCGACGATTGATCGATTCGTCGACGAATGAAAGTGTTACTAGTCGGTAAGAGAGAGAGAGAGAGATTCAACGTTTTGGAGTGCGAGTAAGAAGGAATAATTTATGAGTTGCGTGCATAGTGAGATCTTTTTTTTTTTTTTTCTAATTAAAAATAAATATTTTTGAGGAGAAAAATTCGCTCGATTTTTCGACTCTCTCGACTTCTCTCTTTTCCAGGCTACGTTTCTAACGCAATCAAAGACGACTTTTTGGAATTTCACGCACGTGCCCGCACAAAGGCGGACTTTCTTCCTCCTTCCACGTACGTGATCGTGGAAATTTCGTTCCTTCGTGGGGAGGGAGAGGGAAAAAAAAGTGCATTTTACAATACAATAACCGGAGACTTATCGTGAAAACTTTTCGAAACACCAATCACAACTCGACAGACTCTGTGTCCGTATTAGATAGAGATATTTTCTTAAAGGGATCAACTCGTGACAATTTTAGAATCCGACTGAACAAGTCCAAATAGGAAAAAAAAATTTATAAATCTAGCTCGAAACTTCGAGTGCAACTGGCGACGATAAATAAAAAAAAATCTAGGAAGAGTTAAGAAATGGCCTGTATCCTAATAAAAAAAGAAAGAGTTAACGACAGCTTTAAAAAAAATTTTTTCCCAGAGAACGTATCTAATATAATAAAGTTTGGTATATTGCGAGGATAAACTGACCAGCAACCAACCTTAAATGCATCGTTTGATTTACGTTTACTGTTAATTTATACCATTTCGCGCGGCGATTATGAAAATGAGTGGACGGACGCGTTACCCAACTTTCTTAATTACTTTCCCACTACCTGTGAAAGATCGTTTCGCGAACGAGGAGGAAGGCTTTGAGATAATTTATTGTAATTGCTCGCCCGTTTTATACAAAGTATATTTCGAATTTATTATGAATCTTCTTCGAGCCGAAATTTCTAGTGTTCTATCTTATAAATGAATATTAAAACTGAATCCAAATAATTTTTCCTTCCCCTCCCCCATTGAAACTCGACGAATAAACGGGAATAAAAGATATCCAAAAACGCGCATCGTCGCTCGTTCGAGCGAGTGATTAACGCGAGTTACTCGAAGGAGCAAGTTCAGCACACGTAGAGTAGATTTGTACAAGAATCTGCGCTCACGGCGGAGCTCAGGAATGTAAATTCAACTCACATATAGGTATGCGAAAATAGGTTGAAGTTCTGAGCAAGTTGGAGATTAGTTCTAAGCAAAATCTCCTGAATCCTGGCAAGACACGAGGTTTTGGTTATTAGACTCCGGCGTAGATTTAGATTCGAGACAAGATCTCGAGAGAGGATTAGGATAAGGGGGAAAATTGGAAAATCGAAGAATTTTGATTAATAAATTAAGATTATCGATTATATTCCCTTTCTTCGATTTTAAAGAAGTTAAAAAAATATTTCGTTACGCTGACTCGAGACGAAAAAAAGAAAAAAGAAGAGAGAGAGGGCGTCGTATTATGCTCGGGAAGAGGGGAGATCTCTGGCGAGCGTATGCGGGGCACGTAAGTGTTGTTTATCGCGGAAAACGCTCCCAGTTGTCTTCAGGTTCGAATTGTTTCGAAGGAAAATAGGAATTCCCTGTGTTATACTCTATTGCCCGGACACCGGATATAGAGAGAGAGAGGGAGGGAGGGGGGGAGGCTTGATTATGCGCAACACGTATTCTCAAACACAATCCTGCGACACTCGTAACGCAGGTGGAATTCGAGGCTTCCTCCAGCCAGATAACTGAATTAATTAAGTCTCCTGCAAATGAGGAGATACCCATGTAACAAAGGTGAATTAACACTAATTCACGTTCGTACGTGTGATTCTGCCCGCGCGCGCGACCTTACGGGGCCGAAAAAAAAAAAAAAAAAAAAGGAACGAAGGAAAGCGAATTTCAGGTCGAGTAATTAAACCGGGGTAGAAAAATTCGCGGTAGACTCAGTCGGGCGGGATTATTCACTGGGGGAATAAAAAATTAAATGACCATGCCGAGCATTTCCGTATGAGCTATTCCCTCAACTATGATGGCCTAAGTATCACGAGCATATATGTGCGTTTACACGCTACAAATATTTTTATGCGTTTAACGTTTTGGGAAAAATTTAGTTTTGCGAATATATTTTCGAATGAAATTACTAGGAGAACGAGAAGAAAGAGAGCGCGTTAAAGAATTGCTTTAGTTCTCTAATGATGTTAATATTAGAAGATATATTTATATTTCAAAATTTTTATATACGAAATAATAAATTTAGCGATATCATAATATATATGTATATAAAAGTATTAAAGATAATCGAGACAATTTTTAATATATATTTTGAAGTATGCTTGTGTCAATAGAGAAATATAAAAATTGCAAAACTGAAGAAAATGTACTTACCTGTAAACTTGGGTGGCATCCTAATTCCAATAATGTACGCACGACACCGGCATGACCTTTGCTAATCGCGATATGGAGGGCAGTCAGACGTCTCTTATTTCTGGAATTCAAATCAGCTCCAGCACCCGCCAATAATGCCATCACACCAGATTCGTCTCCGAATGCTGCATAATGCACGGCTCTATCCCCATCTTTGTCCTGAGTGCATTGAAAATTATTCACTTTTAATGTATTTTTCAAAACATATATTATCTTTTTTTTAAATATAATTTCAAATATAATATGTATTGTAAAAAAGTTCTTACCTCAATTTCAACATCTGCTTTGTAACGAAGAAGAATTTTAACAACTTCTAAATGACCATTTTGACTTGCAGCTTGTAAGGCGGTATGGCCAGCAAATACACCATTTACGTCAGCCTCGGGTCTTTTTAAGCATTCTTCGCATTTAGCAGCGTCACCATTTGCGGCAGTTTTCACCAGTTCTTCGTTCACGTCACCCGAGACATGTGTTTCAAACAATTTTTTCAACAATGCCGATAAACGTTCTGAGAAAAAATGTTCAGAAATATTAATTCTTTTGCAAGTTTCAAAAATAAAAGAAACAAAATAAATATATTTCGTTATTAGATATTTCTACGCACCTCCACTGCTATTCCCTGGTACACTACCGTCACTGCTTGCAACTTTTGTAACTGCTTGAGGATTGTACGTCCAAGATGTACTACAAACTTCTACTTTTAAATCTCCATCGTGGTATATTTGCAAAACTCTACCAATCTTTCCCATAGTCTGTACGAATATATATATATTGTTAAAAACAAGTCTGTAAATGTATTCAAAAATGATTATTTTTGAATTTTATAATAATACATACCGGTGCCATTGCTTCGGCCCATTCCCCGTGACCACGTTGAAGTAGTTTTATTTTTTCTATATCGTTACATATCTGCACCAAATCACCAACCGCAAAAGTTTGATTATCAGAACTTGAACTAGTAACTGGTACTGGTATTTGTACTTTTGTCAATACGGCAGGATTAAAAGTCCATCGATTACCGCTTGGATATGACACGACAATGTCGTGATCTTCGTCAATGCCAACGACAGTTCCCGTAGTACCGAGACACTCGAACATACCGTCGGTCCAACCGCCATGACCGTGTTGCAACGACTGTACGATTTCCAACTCTAAATCAACAGTAACCTATAAAATAAATTTTATACATTTGTAATATTAATTGTAATACGTGTACTATATATATACGATATTTATTATAATTATAATTTAATAACCTGATCTCCAATTTGTAATCCATGAGGTCCAGTACGACCTGGTCCTTGTTCACCTAATAATGGCAAATGATCTCTATAAACTGTTTGACCTTTAGCATCATTAACAACTTTTAAATCCGCCTGAAACATTAACAATCGTTCTTTATTTATATTATTCATATATCTATGTTATTATTATTTGTTTATTATGTTTATTATGTTTAAAACTAACCATTCCTTCGAAACCAACGCGATACAAATTTTTGGCACCATTATCCCAAATAACATAGGCTGCTGAACGTGGACTGGCTGCAGACCAATCTTGAATTTCATTAACTTTACCTCTTCGGCCATTTCCACCATCTTGATCTTCCCACTGCCAATCAACGCCTCTTACCACTCTTGCACCAGGAAATATACCACGAATTGCAATCTAATATTACAAAAAATATATATATATTACATACTGATATGATAATAATAATGATAATAATAATGTAATGTATAAAAATATTGGTACCTTTTTACTTTTACGTCTGGGTTCCAGTAATACTCTTTCACTTCCAGGTGTTGCTATACGATAAAATCTATGTCTTAGATGATGCTTATCTCCATGATAACAAATAGAACATAGATCATAATTCCCACATTCTGCACACTTCCAACGAATTCCAAAAATTGGCTGTTGCCTACATGTATCACACATGGTCCCATCGTGTTTTACACCAGTAGGAGCTGAATCCAAGATTCTAAGATCAAATGCACCGGAACAACGATAATTAGCTGCTGTACCATTATCCCAAACAACAACAACCTCCTCTGGAGACTCAAAATTTCTAACAGTTCCAACATGACCTTCTCCTCCATCCTATTGTATTAAAAAAATTATGTATAAAACACATTCGTTACATAAATATTCATCAACATATTAATATAAGAATTATGCAATCTTATGTAGAAAACAATCGTATAAAGTATTTTTTATTAAAAGATATCATTTACGCGTATATTATAAAGCACGCCAACATAAGCAAAATTCGGCTAACAGTAAATTAAACGAAATATTGAATATAATGTAATAACCTTAAACAAACATGTATGAGCTTTTTTACAATGTTACGAAAAAAAGTATTGTATGTTATATAAAAATATAAGCGGAGAAATATGAATGCTATCGTTAAAATAACATTTTTTCTAAATATAATATGATATTTTGGATAAAAGCTACGTTAAAATCAGTTAACCTCTCGACTAACCTGTTTACCCCACTTCCATTCGGGTCCACGGATGACTCGAGCTCCGACACCCTCCATCATAAATCGCGTTGTACGAGTACCGGTACTCGCACCAGCTTCCATGATTCATTGGCAACAAAATTCAACTAATAATACGAAAAAAATTAAAGATCGCGATACTCCCACCATGCACTAACACTGAAAAATACCGCCATCTTAGACCAATGTCAAAACATGTAGTACCAATTTTTGAAAATGAAATGTAAATCTTGCATATTTCATATATTAAATTTTAAAAATATATAATTTATAATATCATGTCATATATTACTACTTTTATCACTACTATACTCTTTTATACGTTTTATTATTCAGTTAAATATTTTGATAATAGGATAAAATACAAATCTAGGGAATTTTATAATTTTATAATCATGTTACCAAATTCAATTTTGTATAGTTACAAAATTGTATTGCATAGTTGTAAAATTGAATATTCAATTTTATATTTGTCAAATTTCTTTTGATTATTTAAAGATTTCCTTTTAGGAAAAATAAATAATTATTATATTTAATTTATTAAAGAAATAAAAATAAGTTTAAATTGTATGTTTTAACAAAATTTATTGTAATATTATAAGTTTATTTTAATATAAAATTTATTTATAGTATTTGTTGCATATGATCAATTAGAATAATTTGACTAATTTTCAGATAACAAATATAATTCAAAGCAAAAAATTTTGAGCCTATCTGCATAGTATATGATATATTTTATATATAATGTATTTTATAGATTCACAAAATAATTTAAACAATAATTGTCAAAAATAATAAATGATTAATATTTCATAGAACGTATAAAGTACTGAATTTTCGTTATGCATTCTTATATCCGAACATATATTTTTACGTTTACTAACAAGCAGGTCACTGACTTCACAACTTTCTGTGATTTCATCATACTGTCTCTCAATAACAACAAATTTTATTAATCCAAAAAAAAATTCAAAATATACGTGTAATAACATTTTAATTAAATATAAATTCATAATATTTTTAAGAATAATTTTTAATAATTTAAAAATTTAAATGCTTTATAATAATTTTAAAATTTCGAAAAGAATGCTTTCTACATTATCAAGTTATATATTTACAACTACCATATCTTTTCACACGAAAAATAAATGATTTACCGAATTTCTTGCATCATACAGTTGAAGTTTCTACTTAACGCATTACGTATAAATTACATGATTAATATGAATAGATATTTTTTTGTTAGAATGAATAAAGATAGCATGCTATTTTACATTTTGAAAGAATGCAAATAGTTTTTTTGAACGGTAGTATACTTCTCTAATAAAAACTATTTTTAAGAAAATAATTAAGTTAAACTTCACAAATGATTGTTCATGTAAAATTCTTAATATACTTTGCAAAAAATTTACTTTACAAATTTAATATTGCTCAATTAATTATTTAAATAAACTATAATAAATATTCAACGTTTTTTTATTTCATCTTCAACTACGATAACGTTATTTTTATATACATATATAAGGACATAAATTCTCCATTACAATTTCATCAGAAATCAAAATGTTTCAGTAATTTTAAATGCTCAATATTTCAATGGAGAAGTTGACGAAATTCCGTCGTCTCTTGAATCATCATCATGCAGTTTCGATGCGCTTGCACGCATGTATATTTCTAGACGAGCGTGTGGATTCGCGTGCCATAGGATACATATATACGTAAAACGCGTGTCAACGCTGACACTGATTTTATACTCGCCGTGATTTCATCAGAAGAACTTGCTCCAAATCTCGTGCAATATAATGACAAAGTTCGAACAGAAGAATAGAAATTTGAAAATAAAAGATGAGCATAAAATTTCGAATAGGAATCCCGTAGAAAGTTATGAATGTAAAAAAAAAAAAAAAAGAGAGAAAAAAAAACTTCTCATGTTATATACGTCTCTCTATGTATATGTTCTCTTGAATTACCATTTAATCGTACGTTTTTATTACAACTTAAACAACTGGTTAACCGTGAATAATCATAAATCCTTGAATTTGCAATGGATGTGGAATTAAGTATATAATTAAGTATATAATTATATTGTTTTATTGCGTACGAAGAGGAAAAAGATTGAGGAAAAATTGGATATATTATTAATTATTGCCATTCCATTTTTATTCATCAATAAAAAAAAGTTGTACTTTTCCTATCTCTTTGAAATTTATTTCTTACTTATCTCTACATCGTTCTTTTTTAATAATATCCTGAAAATAGATTATTAAGAAGAAAAGAAGATTTTTCTTCGATTCCATTTTACATAGATCAAATGATATAATTTAAAAAAGATTTAAGAAAAGCAATCGAACCATTAAAAGACCATTCGCTTTATCTAAACTATCATTATATACTATTTAATAAACTTAACTACTATACTTAACTACTATATTAATAAACTTAAGCTTCGTTCGATAAGATCTAAGATCTTTCGATCTTAGAAATATATAAACTGAGATAACTTTCTTTTCAGTTTTAATAATATATATATATACAGTTACAATCGCAAATTTTTCTTCTAACTAATTTTTCAAAACAGAGAAAGAGATAAATACTTTTTCTACGATAATGCAATAACCGTTTCAACGAATCTCGAAACTCGATCATAGAAAATGAAAGATAAGAAAATTTTCCGCGAAATCATTCATTTCTTTCTTTCACTTTCAATATCCTTACATTTCCATACATATATATATATAAGATTAAACCATCTAATATAATCTAACAAAATTATCTCCAAATTATATATATAGTTTTATTTGGTATAAAAATTTCAGAAGAATCAACTTTTTCTCATCTCTTTCAATTTAACTCCCCCGAGACTTCGACAAGTTGCACGCTTGCTTCTATAAAGAAATGTTTCCCGCATTTACGTAAGCCGGTTACGATCGGAGGGGAAGGTGGCCATCGGCGCCGCTTGTATCTAGCGGCTTGCTTTCGGGTGGACAGTCTTAATTCAGCTTCTGCACGAGCAGCTTCGTGGATTAGTTCCCTCCTCCCGGTGCATCGTCAAGTCTTTATTTCTCGCATCCTCTTTCTCTATACAACACCGTATACCCTTCGATAGATTTATCGTCGCACCAATAATCGTGGCGCCCGAAGCTGCACCCAACCTCTTTATTTTCTCTTTATCAAAAGCCTCTCTCTCTCTCTCTCTTTCTCTCTCTTTCTCTCTCTCTCGAAAACGGGAAGGGAAAGCGTAGTAGTAGTACTCTCACCAAGAGTATTAAGATAATTTATTTAATAATAATACGCGAGACGACAAGCAAGTTTTCGTTTATTTATTTATTATTCCCCAGAGAATAATATTGTAATATTAGTTAGTCAGTAGTATTACGACTCGATTTTATTTACCTGGCTGAAACACGGCTGAAGCCCCATCGACGTGTATACACGATTCTTCTCAATGTACGTACTTATTATACTATGCTTCATACTTTTTTTTCTTTTTTCAAATATTGCTGCTTATTTTTTTCGCGGATTTATGCCGATATACGAGATAATTTTCTCATCTGAGAGTTTATTTTGACCAGCTGTTGCGTCACAAATATTTATCGAGGATAAATTTGACGCACGATTAGATCTGTTTATTTCTTTAGATTCTGTGAGTAGGAGAGAAAATTGTGAAAACGAAGATTTGAAAATTTTAATCGATACAAAGTTGTTTAATAAATTATTCGGGTCGATTAAAAAAAAATCGGAAAATAAATTTTCAAAAATATGTTGCACTTTGTACGTACGAGGCCACAATATATATAATTCGAAATATATATATTCGATGCACAACATGTAAACAAATGATCGTTCTCCGTCGAGTCGAGACGCGTGGATACGGTGTTAAATCGTAAAATATATACAATTTAATTTAAAAGCAATTAAGCGTAGACACATATACACGGTAATATCTGCAATCTGCAAGCAGATTGGAAAAGTCTGATGATAATTTTAAATATGCGAGTATATAATCATTTCACTTGTTGACAGTTATGATAACATTAGTTGAAAAGATTAAAATTTACGAGATAAGAAATTCTAAAATGCGTTCAATCTGTAAACTGAAGTTTATTACATCACGAATATGAATAAACGTATAATAATTTTACTATTACTGCTTGATAATTTTCCTCGGCGCTTGAATACTAATAGCTGGTATACGATTCTACCCGTTCTTTATATTTCGTCAGATTTCAAGGAGTATCCTTCGTCAACGATATGCCGAGTAGTAAGACAAGAATCGCCATAATTGGTGGAGGTGTCGCTGGATTGGTGGTCGCTCGACATACAACCGTCAAATTGGATAGTTACAGTGTCACTTTATTCGAGCAAACCGATCAAGTCGGCGGAACTTGGATATACACCGACGAAACCGATGTCGATAAACACGGATTACCGATTCACAGCAGTATGTACAAAAATCTAAGGTGAGTTAGTTTCTTTTCATTCCTATCTCGATTGATTTCGAGGTATTATTCGAGAAAGAACATTTTAAGGTGTACATACATTATTTATTACTAATTTTTTAAAATTTAGAATAATCTTATTTATTATATTTCAGAATTAATATTTTTCATTCCATTTTTTTGAACATTCTTTCATTCTTCAATCTCTCAAATATTGAAATTGATATAACATAACCTCCAAAAGATATTAAATTCTTTAATAGAAATTCCTTTACTAAATTCATTTATCTTAGTTTCTTCAGGATTTACATTAAGTTTCGTTGTCTTTTGCAAAACATTTTCATCGAGAAAAATAAATTTTAAATCGATCAGCTAATACTTTGATTATCGATCGAGTATCGTAATTACATTCTTCCTTTATCAAATTAATATCTCGTAGAGAGAGAGATCAAATTAAAAGTCAGAGAAGAGTGGAAAATAATTTTAATACCGGAAAGTGTGCAATGTGTACGAAGTGAAAATGTTGGAAACCTGATCGAAACCGCTGCATTCACTCCTTGTTATTCGAAACGATCATTCATCATTTCGAGCTCACGTTGAAAGATTGTATTTGTATACGCGCACCGCGTACACAGTGATCGGGACAGCGATTCAGTGATTCATGTGCATCACTACGTAGACACTATCACATTGCCTCAACCACAACAGACGTACTGCCGCCGCCTTTGGCAATTTCAATATCGGCGTGACATTTTCGGGGAGAGAAAAAAAATCAATCCGCGGCAATAATTAGGGGAAACCGGTAATGTTTACAACTGGTGGATCGAGGAAAAACGCTTGCCGCTCACAACAAGCTTTCACTTTGCGGGCAACATTTGAAAGTATATACGTATATGTGGTGTACGTATTTCTCATTCGCTGAGAGGATAAAAATTAAATGTGTGGCGCGGCGAACACGTAAGAAAATTTAATAACCGTGTCAATGAGACGATAATAAAATTTCTTTCAAACGGGGACAAACAGAGGGGTGTCTCGTTGTTTGATCTATTTTTCTATTCAAACAACTTACGATCGAAATGAAATTTCCCTCCCCTCGAGGAGGGCCCGAGTTATTTCCTTAATGAAAATAATGGAAAGCCAATATGGGAATCTAAATTGGATCCAAGACTTGAATAGACCCAGTGAAATATATTTCTAACGAGTGAAGGATAATTAATAACGTTATAATAGTTACGTAATTGAAATATAAAGGCAGTAAATAGCTTTCATAATAATGAATCATTCGAATCGGCATTCGAATAATATATGATCAATGGTTTTCGTTTCATTTCTATTTCCATATGCCGTATGTGTGTGTATGTACGGTATATATGGGAATAATTGCGTTTTACCCAGTCGAGATAAACTTTGCTGACATGAGATACGCTTCTTAAAACATAATAAAACAATCGGTTTGGCAAATTGTTTCGGTATAAAAAAGAAAAGAAATAATAATAGTAATAATGCTCGTTCAAATTGCACTTCGAAATCATTGAGGATACAAATGTTCTTCTATCAAAAAAAAAAAAAAAAAGAAAAAGAAAGGAAAAAAAACAGTAGATATTTCATAAAATGTACGATAATATTTATGTATCGGTTAGCAATAAATATTATGAAACGGGAGGAAAGACCTTGAAGATATCACGAAACGATCATACACTCGGATTCTACTCTCGGATGGTAGAATCGTATTATGGCCAATTTAGAAAAATGATATAATGATCTATCCCTCGGTAATAACATTTTATTTATCGATAGATCGTTATTGGCGATCAAATCCTTTCATCAAATATATTTTTCTGATGATAAATAGAAGGAGTCAATAATTCAGAATTAATGAATAGGAGGATTATTTAAGAATTTATTATACAGTATAAGCGTATAATATATAATACAGCTTTATGCACAAGTATATGAAAGTTCATACATAAGCGTTCGCAATGATTTATGTGTTTATACGTTTTAACGTTTTAATATTAAGGCTAACATCATTATGTAAAAGGAAGCATCGTTCTTCTCAACAAATAATGTGTTGTGTGCATGTTGCTCTTATCGAGTTTGATAACGTAATCGGTATATAATATAAATTAAAATAATAATTGATATAACGCAATTATATATTTTTATAAATATTAATATATAATCGTATTTAATCTCTCATTCATTTGAGATTTAATTTTGTTAATGGAAATATATGTATATATTCATCAGGACGAATCTTCCAAGGGAAATAATGCAGATACCAGATTTTCCAATGAAGGAGGACGATGGATCGTCGTTCGTTCATCACAGTATAATTCGAGAGTATCTTTGGGATTACGCGAAACATTTTAATTTATATCCTCATATCAAGGTGATGAAACAACACATTTAACCAAAATTAGCAATCTCTCGATTAACTCTGTTAAGTAATCGGTTTCGATTAATATTTTTCTTTCCAGTTGAACACATTGGTGAAACACGTGGAGCCAGAAACTTTACGAAATGGCCAGACGATATGGATGATCACGTATCAGGATTTAGAAACTAAAGTGGAAACGACTAGAACGTTCGACGCCGTTGTCGTGTGCAACGGTCATTACACCGTAGGACACATTCCACGCATCCCAGGCATCGAAAGTTTTCCTGGAGAATCCATACACAGCCATCAGTACAGAGTGCCGGAAATGTTTGCCAGGAAGAAAGTTTGCATTCTGGGCGCATCTTGGTCTGGTATCGATATCGCGATGGAAATCTCTCAATACGCCGAAAAGGTAAACATCGTTTGCGTAATCTCCTTCCAAAGGAATTATACGTTTTGAATTTTTTCGTTTGAATAAAAAACGAACGCACACGCGCGCAGATATATTTAAGCCACAATCTGGCTGAAAGCGTCGGCTCGCAAATGTCGGGCGTCGTAGAGGAGAGGCCTGGAATCCAATCGATTCAAGGGAACATATTCATCTTCCGCGATGGTTCCACTGCTGAAGTAGACAACTTCATATATTGCACCGGTAAAAAGACTTGACTCTCCTTCGTACATATAAGTGTTCGAGGTATCCCAAATTATACGTTAAACGAATCTGATGTCAGGGCCCTGTCGAATTCTCTTCAGGCCTGAATTGAAAAAAGAAAGATCTACGATAATCTGAACGTTACCTCTTTTTTTTTTTCTTTCTTTTTCCGAATTATTACATTACGCTCCAAATTTTGTCCCTCGGTAGGACCCTGACCCGTCTCGTTCGAGTTTTCAATATGGAAATATGACGGAGATATTAATGTTTTCAGGTTATAAATTTACGTATCCCTTTATGTCGACTAAAGTTGAGATGCGTACGGACGACAACCATGTCGAGCCGATTTACAAACACCTGATACACATGGATTATCCGAATTTATTCGTGATGGGATTGCCAGGAATAGTTATTCCATTTCCCATGTTCCATCTGCAAGCTCAGTATATTTTAGGTATTTTGGAAGGACAGATCAAGCTGCCTTCGACCAAGCAAATGTACGAAGAGTACGAGATGGAGAAGAAAGCTCTTCTCGATCGTGGAATTCCGGTATATACGTTTCATTAATGTGTATAACATTTAATATTTATCGATTGTATAACCGTAATCAATTAACATTGATTAAAATTTAAAAAGAAAAAAGAAGAAGAAGACTAATGTTTCTGCGTTTTGCAGCTAAGGCATATCGTCAAACTAAAGGAACGGCAATGGGCTTACTACGATGAAATAGCCGCTGCTGCTAAAATTCCAAGCTTCCGTCCAGTAATCAAAAAGATCTACGATCACTCGAACGAAATGCGGGAGAACGATTTCACCACTTACAAGAATTACCAATATCGCATAATCGACGATGAAAATTTCGTAGCTTGTTACTGTAAACCTTGTTAAGGCTTAAACGCGAGGAAACCGGATATTTTCAGATAATGATTATTTTGAACTGAATCAACAAGGTTCGCAATTGCTTCGCATTCTCAGTGATACCGCTTGCTCTTTTTCTTTAATTAAAAAGCGAAAGCACGTCAGCGTCTTTATTTGTCCGGGCCAGAGAATGTTAGTGTATACATTGTCGGCGTAAAACAATTCGTAGGACGCTAGAAACTTCGGACGCGCAAATTCTTTTAAAGTTTCGCATAACTTCTTTAACGGAGCGAGGCGCGTGTCGGGACGAGAATGAATACATATTACGAAATCGTATGCATTAAGTAATGCTTATGGGTGTAGAAATGCGTTTCATGCATTTAAGTGATCATTTATAAAGATAAATTAACGCGATTGCGAAAATTGCACGTGTACGTGCATAAAGAGCGCGTCAATTGTATTGTATTTGTTACTTGTATCGATTAAAAATGAAGTACATTGTACAAACTATTAAAAAAAATATATATATATATATATTTTTACAAATGAGATAAATACCTGTACGATTAAATTACTATGGTATAAATAAAATTATTCTCATTGAAAAATTAAATTATCTATATTTTATATATATATATTTATAAAATTAAAAATTAAAATATATTATATTATTTCATTAAATATAGAATATTAGTAAGTAAAATATAGATAATAGTTTTCGTTAATTCTGTAAATAAATTTAAATTATTGAAAATTATTTTAGAAATAATGAACGAAACAAATATTAAATTTAGTATTTTAAATTTCGTTTGAATTTCGCGGCAATTTGCAACAAACGAGAAAAGCGCGCGCTTCTGCTCATTTAGTGGTGACATTTGAAGTGATTGGTCGTATAACCTAAGTGTAGAGTGAAAAATATTTTATTTTTACAAATAAATTTCAAGATTGTTAGAATAAATGGAAAATATTCAAAGCAAAAGTTCTGTTGCATCAGAAGAAACAGTACAAGAAAGTCATTACGGTCCGGAAGAAGAGAAAGTTGAAAAGAAGCTTGTCAATGTTGAAATACTAGATGATGCACCAGCACCAGTTTATCAAATACGTCCCCATTTACATGAGAAGTACTCTCATTAATTACATATATTCTTTATTTTTGTATTTTATTTTGATCGATTAAGAAATTTTTAACAATTTTGATACAATGTTTTTAATTACATGAATTAAATTTGCTTAATTATTTTTAATGTTCTTTCACAATCAATGATTTCTTATTCTATGTATATTCTATATATTTTATTATTTATTATTTCATATATTATTTTATTTATATTTTATTTGTATCAAATTTAACGATACAATTGATAATTAGTGATTGATAATGGTTAGAATTTAATGGTTAGAATTATGAAATTCTTCTTAGAATTTTCAATAGTTTAACAAAGTATATCTTGATTAGTGTATAATGTGAGATCAAACAAGTATATTTTCGATATAGATTTAAGCCCATGAGCGCTAAAGAAGTTATACATACCGTATTATTCGATCAACTTTCTGAAAAAACTTATAATGCTCAGGATGCTATTCAATGGACTAAAGATATAGCAGATATAATTAGAGAAAAAATTAAAGGTGAAGTTTCTCTTCTTGGTTTAGGATTTCATTAAATAATAGTTAAATACAGTAATAAATGCAAGTCAAATAATTTGAGATATCGAATAATTTATTATATACTTCTAGAATTAAATTTTAATCGTTATAAATATATCGTAAATGTGGTTTTGGGTCAACAATATGGTGCTGGGGTAAAAATGGGAACAAGATGTATTTGGGATGCAGAAGCAGATACATATGCATATGATAGTTTCTTAAATGTAAGGGTCATAATTAATTTTCACTTTTTAAATGATTGTACAATTACAATATTTGGTTAGAAATATAATTGATAGATAGATAGATACATTTTCAAATAAGAATAAAAAAAAACTGTTAAAGATACAATATTTCATTATGAATGAAAAAGATTGAAAATATTTAAGAATAAAAATCTTAAAAGTAATTAGATAAGTAGAAGTACAAATATAATAACATTTTTTCAGGATACAATATTCTGTGTGGCTACTGTGTACGCTGTATATTATTATTAAAAAGTATTTATATATTTTCAAGTATGATGCCAGAAATATTTATTATGATTGTAGGATTTTAAAATATGATACGAATGGTGGAAGAATAAATATATTATTGATTTAATGGAATAGATGTTTCATTAAAGTAGAAGCTACTATTATTTATTAACACATATTTTATAGAATTATAATGGCACTTTTAATTGGCAATTTTTACATATATTTAAAAATATTTATATTCATGTATTTTATAATGCATACTCATTTTTTTTTTATGAAAGTGCATTATATTTACATGTCTTTATTTACTAAAATTATTATAGCACCATAATTCACGGTATTATTTCATAATTATAAAAGTTTTTTAAACACGATTGAAGGCACTTTGACATATAATTATGATTTTTACTTACATTTAAATATAAATATTTGAATTATTCTAAATTATGAAACACATATCTTGTGCCTTTTCAAATTTTCAAAGATCTAAAAGTCTTATAAAATCTATTATAATTTTTGTTTAAAATTCTACAATAATATAAGTATAGTAATATAAAAACTATGTAGGAGTTTATTATTGCATTTTCTTTATTTTGATATCTTCAATTTTTAGAAAAATTCATTAAAACTATTTTTGATCTTATGAAATCTTAATAAAAATGTAAAATGTTTAGTTCATAACAAGGCATTTTTATATATAAATATTATTGTATTATATAAAAAAATATGAAACATAGAATTTATATAAGAAGTATTTAAGAGTATTTTTCTAATAAAGTGAATGAAAAAATAAATAAGTTTTTTTTATTCCTACGAACGCGATAAATGAGGATATGATTTTACACTAAATAAAATCCAATTATATAATATATATACAATAGGATGAAAGCGAAATATCGTTCGTATAATTTATTTTAATTTTTTCTTTTATTAAAAATTAAAATAAAAATATAACTTTACCGTTTCCAAAAATTATTCAACACGAAGATAGTAATAATTAAAAAAAGATACATATTAAAAATAAAATAATAACTACGATACTACATTTCATTTCTTTTAATTATTACTCTTTCAAATTAAAATTATATCGAGTTTTAAACGTGTATTTATTCATCGATATAATTATCGATATATATATATATATATATATATATATATATATATATATATAATATATACATAATTGTTGACAAACAGGAAATCAAAAAAATATTTGAAATTTTTACTAATTATTGCGTAACTTCTTAAAATTATTTCTTCTTTTTTTTTTTTTTTTTTTTTTTAATGTTAAAATTTTTTTTCTACACATATGACGGAAGACTGATCAATTCTGACGCGCGATCGTTTATAACATTAACATGACTAATAGATTGCTCGATCATTTAAAACGTAATATTAATATTAATATTAAAATAAGTTACATAATTACACATGGCAAGGCACAGCAAAGTGGTAGGCAAACGGGTACGACTGCTTTGCCGCTGCTCGATTTCGTTTTGCTTTTTGAAGACGCTTCGTATTCGTATTTTCCCTTGGCTTTTGCCCATCCTCCCTGTAATATATTATATCATTTTTATCATTTTCATCGTATTGATTTATCACGCGCGCAACATGAAAATATTATCTTAAAAATTGGAACCAGAATTATTCATCATCAATATTTCATTATATAATATAATACTTTATATCCTAATAACAAGAAAACATTATTCTTGTACTTACACCAGCCTGCGACATAGCCGCGCTATATTCTTCCTTTTTAGTAAACTCTGCAGCTCCCGGAGGATAATAGACCGGCGGTCCCGCGACATTTTTACTTTTCACTTTCGGCGGTGTGTGGGGCACAAAGTCCACTTCCTTTTTCACTGCCGGCGAGTCCCTCTGTTGTTCCTTCTCCCTTTTCTCGATATCTTCCAGTACCTCGCGCTAAAAAGATTGAAACGATTTAAAAACGAAAATTTATCATCACGACATTTTAGATATACAAATATTAAGAAAGAACCGTACCTCGGTGTCGGAAAACGACGCCATTAGGTCTTCCAACTTTTTAGGAGGGGTCTGCACGTTGTTAACGGGCTTGGCTCGAACATCCTCGACCGGGAACGGTTTAGGTAACAAAACCTCGTGGTCTTCGGGGTTCTTGTTCGGCGGTATCGTTGTGGTCGTGTTCGATAATTTATATATAGCGGTGGATTGCGGCTGGGCGCTAGATTGCGGCGGCGGCGTATAATAATTAACCGGTGTTCCCGGTTTATCGGGTGTCGGGTGTCGTCCGGTGGACGGTGGCCGGCTCGGATAATGTTCCTCGATTCGATTCACAGTGGTGTGGGTCTCGCACACGTTCGCCGGTTGATTCTGGTAAATCACCGTTGTCCCCGGATGATTGTCGCCATTCGGGTACGCCATTCCGTCCACGTGATAATACTTCTCGTTCCTCGCGATCGTCGTTTTGTTCTCTACGGGCGGTGGCGAGCCAGGATGATGATGATGATGATAGGCCGTCGGATGGCTCGGCCTTCCACCGTGATGATGCTCCTCCCGATAGAATTTCGACTCTTGGTGAATCGTGGTCGATTTCTTGGCGACGTCCGTCACAGGTGGCGGCGGGCTGCCGTACCTTGCCGGACCCTTGGACGGCACGTTCTCGGTCACCGTTTGATAGGTTTTGATCGTTTTGTCCGACGTGGTTCCTTTCGGTATCGTGTACGTGATGGTTTGATCGCCCGGCAACACCACGGTCCCTGGCACGTTGCCACCCGGCAGATACGTTTCAGGCGGCCCCGGCAACTCGTACGTGTACGTCTTGATGGTGGTGGTCACTTTCGTGTTCGGACCCGGCGCCAGGTTGATGGGCACAGCTGGCGTCGGCGATGGAACCGGGATGTACTCCACGTTCCCGTATTCTTGGGCAGCGCTCGACGTGTGCACCGTGGTCGTTACGGTGTTTTGTTGTTGTACCGGCTCCGTTTGGTAACCTGGGTTATTTTTTTTTATTATCGTTTGAATAAATTAATTGTTTTCGGTCCCTTGAAAATTATTTAATTATAAGCTTACTGCTCGAAGATTCTGCGTGGATGTATTTGACGTCCCTTTGAGCAGCCGGGAGTGGAGATGTTTGCTTCGAACGAGATGTAGAACTGTCATTGTACACCTGAAACGCGGCCATCCTTTTTTTTATATTTTTTTAATTCGTGCGTAATTTTTGGAAAAATTGTCGCGGGAGACGAAAGTACTCACTAGCTCTCTGTTCACCGATTTGCCAACCGGTTCTATGCCACGTTGCATTGTGCTTTCCTCGTAGGTCCTTTCTCGAATATCATCGCTGCAAAGTGTATTGTAACGTTACACGATGTTGTGTGTATCACGATGCGAAATAAACAATGTTGCCGGTAACATAATATTTAAATGCACAATTTCACGACCGTGGAAAAAAGAAAAAAGTAAAGAGAAGAAGAAGAGGGAGACGGAAATATCAATTCTCGATTTCAACTCGGTTTAGTTTTCTCGAAACTTTAATAATAAGAGATATAATTTTGTTGGCAACGGGTTACGATAAAATAATTTTAGTTCGCTTCGGGAAAGAATAGCGCTTACATCATAGCCGCACTGCTGTTCGTTAACGCATTGTCAACCGTCCATGAATCTGAAAAGGAAATTTCATTCGATTAATATTCGAAAATTATTATTTTTTTTCCCCTCCCCTCCTTTTCCAATTTTCCTTCGAAGCGAGGTCTCGACCATCACCCAGTAACCCAATGACAATGGGGCATCCTTGCTCCTCAATGTCACCGATTTTTCGACTCGATCGGCATCTCCATTCTTTCTTCTCCTCTCCTTCTCCTTTTCTCTCTCGGTCCGTAGCTTGGGACGGAGGGACGGAGAAATCGGGTCAACCTTCTGTTACACGCAACCCTAATATGGATACGGTTGTATATCGTGTGTTACCGCAAAGAACGCACACAACTCTCGGTCGCAACGTCACTTCCATATAGAGAGACGAGCAGCGCGGAAATCTTCTCCGCGCGTATAATGGCGTTGTCGTGTTACCACGGTTTACCGGAACCTCGTAGAATTTCAGAAATTGCGACACCTGAACTAACTAACGCAGCGTCCCCCTTTTCGCGTGCATACGTTTATATTAGGGATAATGTTTCACGGTGGATGAGCGTTTCCCGCGTTTCCTTTCGCTATTTGCTATTTGAATTCGTCTTCTCTCGAATTTATGCGCCAACTTTGGCCCATCGTTATCTTAATTGTACGTTTAATCGAACCGTGCGGATATAACACTCGTCGTTAAACGACGGTTAATAAACGTTTTTATTACAAGCTCTATAAGCTTGTAATTTTTACACAGATTTCTTTTATAGGATAATTCCACTCTTATTGTCTATTAAATTTTTCTCTCCAGTGTATTTGTGTACGTAATGTTCCTCGATTTTTTTTCTTTTCTAATTCTAAACGTATCGAGCTTTTCTATCCTCCTCTTTCTCTCTCTTCTCCCAGAATATCTCGATATCCACAACTCGTAGTAGAAAATAAAGAAGGAAGGGAAGAAGATTATTCACACTGGAACGTTATTTAACAATAATTATTCTATCCTTCGTTCCTTTTCCTCATTAGGGGTGGGTATTTAATCCCACGTTTACGTTTAATTTCATTGGCGAGGATCGAGGTTAAATGGGATTCGATTGATGAAAAGGAGGGGCGGCGAACGAACTTACGAACTTACTCCCTCGTTTTCTCGTTCTCATTGTTAATTAACCGTATACCTGCAAGGCCGTTCCACGCCTTAAAAGGAGCGACACGAGAGTGGCCAGAGCCCCCTTTCCTTCCAACCATCCGTTTAAAAGCGCTTGCGCGCGATTCCTCGCGAACACGCCCGAGGGTTCGTAGCTGGTGTAGCATATCCGGCAAAAAGCTTTTTATCCAAACTGTTTTTGCCTTCTTTCGAATTTCATTTCGAAATCTTCCGGTTTCCGCGAAGAATTCGAAGGCGCGTCGTCTGAATATCGTCGAAATTGGAATTCTTTCCCGTATTTAGAATCGAAGATCCAGCGCGAAGGCGAGAAAAGTTGAGAAAATTTTCTCTCGCTCGATCGATTTAAAGGAAACATCTTGGAGGGGAGGTGGTAAACGCGCTTGGTTTCGATTCAAAGAAGATAAAAGAGATATCTTACCAATTGGCTTTCCGTCCAGTGTTTTGTTATATTGATACGACACCTGTTTGTAAGCGATCGTTTTACTTTGCCCGGGTTGCACCTGAAACATAGATCCAGTCTCATCGTATTGTAATTTTTTCTTTTAATCTAATAATAGAAATGTTCGTTTTACTACGCGAGACAATCGTATTCGTATTATACTTTTGTCTCTACACATTTTATTGCAACACATCTTTACGTATCCATCTCCATTGTACATTTTTTTTTCTTTAATTGTCGTAGAAGACACATCAAACTTTCTTCCCCTCCACCCTCCCTCGAATCCACGAGTTATTTTATATTTGTTCCTACGCAGTGATAAAGATACAGATATCTCTTTATCTCCGCGCAAATTCTTTCAAAACGTTTCTGCTCGATCGAAAATCTCGTGAAAATGGGAAAAACAAAAAAAGAAATTTAATTGCCTCGAAATGACAATTACGTGATGTTTGCATAAAAATGCACGGGGAGAAAGAAAGAGGAAAATTGGGTAAAATCTGTCGATGCGCGGAACGTTCGAGTTTTTCCACGAGATCGGTCCCCGATATCCAATCAAAAAAAAAAAAAAAAAAAAAAAACGTAGAACGAATGCAACTCGTCACAGATTTCGATTTTCGTGGCCGAGGCGTGTTATTTCGTATGCAAATTGGAAATAGGCGGTGTCCTCGCGCGGTGGGGGCCCCTCTTAAGGGGCCCGCGGTTGTTTGCATCCCCCCGAGATGCGCGCGATAAATTGCACGCGCGGAGAACTAATCTACATTTTCATTGAATGTTACGAGTTGGCCGGGAAACTGGTCGCAATTACGCCCCTGTAACAGCGCAATCCTGCATCTTTGCATGATCTTCTAATGTACGTATCTCGTAAGACGTCAGATTTATGACACCGCATTCCGTATGAAACGAATCGTCTTATTTCCCCGATGTTATCCGGTGATCGCATGCCCATTGTGGAATTCATGAATCCTTTTTTTTCTTTCTTGTATTTTGTATTTTCTTTTTCTTTTTCTTTCTTTTTTTTATTTTCTTGCGAAAATAATGGAAATTTTCATAAGAAAAACTCTGCTCGGATCTGATATTAAAGCGAATTTAAATAGCAAAAGGTGTTTTTTTTTTTTTTTTTTTTGTTATATCGTGAGTCGCCATTGAAGTGGTATTCTATAGGTTTTATTTTTTTCTTTTTTTTTTTCTTTTATGAAAATAATTTTAAACGAAAGAAACTTTTGTCTAATATATTGTATCTCTTCTGAGATTTTAAATTAAAGTTTGTAGGAAAAAAAGAAATGATAAAAACTATTCTCGTTATGTAATGTAATAATCTTGCGTATTGAACGTAATATTCTCGATCCACGAGTTAGACCGTTGATGATTTAACTCTAACGTGTACGAGGTGTACGCTATAATTTAAAATAAGATTGCACATTTGGTCGACTTGTTTCGGTTGAACTTTAGATCAAATTTTGCGGTGATTGCGCGTCAAGATTACGAGACTTTACTTTAGCGCTAAGGCTGATCTTACTCTTTCAAGCAATTCTAATATATTAGATAGATATAGATGCCAAGCACCTCGAGGCGGATCTCGTGCGATGCAATCTCTTTGACATATAATTGGAACCGTCAACAAAAGAACGTGAAAAGGCAAAAACTAAAATTATGGTGGTTGCATATCCGTCTAGTCATTTTCCAACTGGTTCTCTGTGTTAAATATACATTATCGTTTCGCTCTACTAAAATCCAATCGAAACACTCGTTATGGATTCAATATAAAAAAGTTCTCTTAAAATTCGAAACCAATATTGCACCACTCTTTTTTTCATTTCATTACAATTAGATCGAACGAATATTCCGTAAGTCAATTGTACTACTTGGATTCCAATCGTTCTAGTAATTCGCTTTTTGTTAGAGGAATTCGTTGAAGAAAAAGTGCCCTAGTGATCCCTAGTAGCCCTAGGGAACCCTAGCGATCACGTAGACTTGCAAACTTCGAGACTCTAAGTTGGAATTTTCGTTTAATTTTATAAATTCGAAATGAATAAAATAATTTAACTCACATTCTGTAATTCTGAGTCGATGAAATCCAGACCAGGAATACCGCTTGGTGCACCACTCGGCCCGGTGCTCACGTATTTTTCCGTGGTGGTTGTCATCGTTCGAGTTGGTGAAATAGGTCTGACCGATTAAAGAATTTATTTATTTATTCTTTTTTTTTATTCCAAAAAATTAAACTACTGTATTCTACTCACCTGCCTTCGGAAACAATCTTGGTAGGATTCGCAGCTACTCGATACTCCACTTGAGGCGAAAGTGCCCTGCCACCGCGACTGGGGGTGGTGCTTCTCGAAACACTTGTTTGCAAATCTTCGAGGAGAGCGTCTGAAATCATTAAGCAGTTCGCGCAATTTTTTCTAGTTGAAGATAACGATACCCTTGTAAACGCGTATTTTCGATAAATAGAAAATAACGAAGGAAAATTATGAAGTAAATAACGCATATCTTATCACGAGCAAAAAAATTATTACATCGAATACGTATATATACGTCGTATATATTCTTGACAAATTTGATCAAATGGATGACTAATTTGATTTGCACGAAAAAAAAGATATTTATAGCAGTCTCTTTGAATCTCGAACGAATAAAGTTATTTTCGTCGTTGATATCATGATTTAATTGTGTAAAAATTAAATGAAAAATTGAGAAAACGAAATACGGAGTACGATGAGTAGCGTTTTCGAAAGAAAGATTAAATACGACTAGCAAGAAATCTTATACGTAATGACGTAATTTAAAATTGTTTATATTTTCGATGTAATTCCAAGAACGAAATCGATCATTCTTCCATTCGATAGCGCAGAAAGTCAGAATTAGATAGAGCAATCTCGTTCAAATGACGATCGAGTTTCGTTTCGAGTACGAATACATTCGTAGGGATCTAATCAACTCGTCAAATGGCACGTATGACACATGCAGAAGGTTGGTCGAAAAAGAACGAGCCAGGTGGATAGGATTACACCTCTCTGGTGGCACATTTAAAGATTTACCTAAGTTGTTTTCGAGGCTGTTGGCCGTGGTTGTCGACTGGCTCTGGCCAGATATAGGGCCACCATGACTCACGATCTTTCTGCTGGTGTGCGTCGTCGTTCTCTCCCTCACCGCGGCTGACATTGCGCTCTTCTTCAAATTCCCTGCCTCACGAGGTCTGGAGGACAATTTAAACAGGGGGAAAAAAAAGTAAGTCTGAGCCTCCGTTGTCTCCGTTTAAAAATATCAAAGCCCGAATTTCTCGAATTTTTACAACTTCTTAACACGTTATCTTTTCGATAAAACGAGTCTCTGCAATTTTTTTTTTCGTCCAAACTTACCAAAACAGATTTTTATAATTTCCTCTATTTCAAATTAACTTTTAAACGATTGATTTTCGAACCTCCCATATTTTCGAGATTCTTCAAAGTTAATTAAACGAGAAATTGGTTTTCAATCTTTCCAAAACCAAGATCTCCTTTTGTTTACTTTTCCAATTTCCCAAAAATTTTAATATTCCACTCTGAATCACGATAATCCTATCATCGTCTCGTAAGGACCTAATTATAAATACCGAGTAGTCGAGTTCCTAGAACGCTTAGCCAATCGATCACCTCCTCCCCTTCCCCCAAGATTACGATTTCCAACGAATCATCGTCACGTCAATTAAATACGTGACGCGATACGAAAATAAATCTCTCAGTTGGGTCAGATCCTCGAATCTAGCTCGCCTCGATCATCGATTTCGATAATCGATTTCGATATATTCCTCCTCTTGTTCCCGCGAGAGAAATTCCGCGTATTATATCCTGTTGTTATTCCTTCTACCCCTCCGCGTGTCGAACGGAACAGTGCGTCTATTTATAGACGCTGAACGTTTATAAATATGGCAGGAGATTCGAGGAGATTGGGGGAGTGGGGGAACTGGATCCCGCGCGCGCGCGCGCGCCGCTGGAAAGTTTCGCGGAGAACACCTGAACCCGGCCGAGAAAAGGCCCGCCTCGGTTTAAAACCGAGCTCGAAGCGGGCCGGTGGCATTTCGAATCAAGTGGGCGCGTTTATGCGTTTATCGCGCCTCTCTTGACCGTTCCACAACTCGCTCGCTCGGTGGAAAACTTCGCGTGCGAAGATTTATCGTTGGACCGGCTCGATCCACCGCTTAGTGTACGCGTTTACTTTGCTCGCTACTTGTGTTGCACGAGATTGGACGAGATGTCTCTTGGAAACTAGTTTTGCAAGAGGTGTGTTAAGAGAGGGGGGTATAATCGGCCACAGCGTGGGCCGCAGATTTTTCCCCTCGACGTTGGGTGACGTTTCGGTGGCGAATTGATTTATGCGAATCGGTGAAACAGGGTGTCGAGGATTTTATCGATATTAGTAATTTTGCAAATTTTGATTATTTCGTTCGAATTAGAGATAATTAGAGGGAAGGAATAGAAAATTTCTTCCGAATTATTTTTACCCTTATTTTAAATGAAAATTTTATCGTGAATGCACAATATTTTTGGAAATTCTCGATAGTAGATAAGATTTTGATTGTGCATATAAAATAGGATTCCGTTCGAACGAGATATATAACAGATATATAACAGGGTGTCGAGAATTTTATCGATATTAGTAATTTTGCAAATCTTGGTTATTTGAATTAGGGATAATTATAGGGAGGGAATAGAAAATTTCTTCCGAATTATTTTAACCCTTATTTTAAATGAAAATTTTATCGTGAATATACAATATTTTTGCAATTCTCGATAGTAGATAAGATTTTGATTGTGCATATAAAATAGGATTCCGTTCGAACGAGATATATAACAGATATATAACAAGGTGTCGAGGATTTTATCGATATTAGTAATTTCACAAATCTTGGTTATTTGAATTAGAGATAATTATAGGGAGGGAATAGAAAATTTCTTCCGAATTATTTTAACCCTTATTTTAGACGAATGTTTATCGTGAATATACAATATTTTTGGAAATTCTCGATAGTAGATAGGATTTTGATTGTACGTATAAATCTTTGATCTATTTTTAGTTTTTTTTTCTTTTTGTTCTTACGTTCAAATAGGATCCCGTTGGAACGAGATATATAACAGATATATAACAGAGTGTCGAGAATTTAGTAATTTTATAGTATTAATAATTTTGTAAATCTTGGTTATTTGAATTAGGGATAATTATAGGGAAGGAATAGAAAATTTCTTCCTTTATTTTAACCCTTATTTTAGACGAACTTTTATCGTGAATGCACAATATTTTTGGAATTGTCGATAGTAGATAGGATTTTGATTGTGCATATACATCTCTGATCTATTTTTAGTTTTTTTTTCTTTTTGTTCAAATAGGTTCGAACGAGATATATAACAGATATATAACAGAGTGTCGAGAATTTAGTAATTTTATAGTATTAGTAATTTTGCAAATCTTGGTTATTTGAATTAGGGATAATTATAGGGAGGGAATAGAAAATTTCTTCCGAATTATTTTAACCCTTATTTTAGACGAAAATTTTATCGTGAATGCACAATATTTCTGGAAATCTCGATAGGAGAATCTCGAAATCTAGATAGGATTTCGATTGTGCGTATAAATCTTTGATCTATTTTTAGTTTTTTTTTTTTTGTTCAAATCCGTTCGAACGAGATATATAACAGATATATAACAGGGTATCGAGGATTTTATCGATTAGTAATTTCGCAAATCTTGGTTATTTCGTTCGAAAGGGGCAATTATAGAAAGAGAATAGAAAATTTCTTCCGAATTATTTTAACCCTTATTTTAGACGAAAATTTTATCGTGAATGCACAATATTTTTGGAAATCTCGATAGTAGATAGGATTTCGATCGTGCGTATAAATCTCTGATCTATTTTTATTTTTTTTTTCTTTTTGTTCTTACGTTCAAATAGGATCCCGTTGGAACGAGATATATATTTAGAATCAGTGGTCCGGAGCGTGTAGAAAGTATTTCCACGGGAAACGCCAAACGGCGGCCGGTTGTTTTATTCCGGCGGAGACATCAATGCGAATGGGGCAAAGGGGCCAAGGAGGTCTTCCAAGAATCGAGGAGGAGACTCGCTCATATGATCGCCACTGAAACCTTGAAACGCAAACCCGGACGGTTTCTAGAAATTCGTATTCTAACGAGTCCTCGAGATAAAAAAGGATTCCTCGGGACAATTCGAAGGTAAAATTTCTCTCACGATTCACGTGATTTAAGATTCGCGTTGAAAAGAATTTTTCAATATCGTTATTTTTAAGTTGTTCCTCGCCAATTTTTCCTCTCTCGAGATGAATCTTTTGGGAATTTTTCTTCAAAATCTGTGGAGGAAAAATTGAATGTAAATAATTTCATCACTTTTTTTTCAATTTTGTCGAAATTCATTATCCGGAATGAATTATTAGAAAATCTATTTTATTGCGAATTTCCAATACGTTCTTTTATCGTCGAATGAATGTTATCAACGATAGATTTTTAAATCATCGACTTTATCGTTAAGACTCGCACAATTTATATTAATTCTCTATGTTTATTCCATCTTGGCTAACTTCTTCATCGCTTCTTTTAAATTGATGAGTCATATCAGTAAGAAAAAAAAAAAAGAAAAAAAACTATACTTGCATCCGCAAAATAAATAAATTCTTTATTATTTTGATAAACGTTATTCTCATATTATTGCGCTTCATATATATATAAAACGACTTTTTATAAAGATCCACTCGAGTATACTAATTTAAAACACGTGTAATTACACAGCCGGGTGTACGAATTCCCGGACGTTTTAATTAATTTCGTCGATGCGCGATTTGATCAACTGCGGATCAGATCGAATCTCTTTTAACGTTTTACATCGTTCTTTCTTATCTTTTTCGACATTTTTCACAACGCAGCTCTCATCGTTCCTTCTAATTTTTCAATTTTTCTAAACCACTCGATGCTTTTTTTTTTTTTTTTTAAAGCAAATTCAAGGGTTAAAGATTGTTCTTGAGTAGATGCATTCAAGCGATACGATAACGCGGATCGTTAACGCAATGTCATGGTAATGGTGACATTGTGCATTGTCGTCCAAGGTCTTTGCACCAATCAAAACGATGATGACCGCAGTTGATCCGATTCTGGGAGCGATAGCTGCCGCTTAAACGTACAGTCTCCGTCAAAAGTCTCTTTAATCTCTCTCTCTCTCTTGAGAGAGTTTGAATTTTTTTTTACCTCAATGTTTATTCCATACCTATAAAAAAAATATATAAATATACAGTGTAAAATAAGATTTCAAAGTAATTACTTATACGAACGAATACATAAACAGATCGTAAAAAATTTATTATCGATTCTTGATAAAAATTTTTAATGGCTCTGCCACGGCTTCGATTCATTAAAATATATAATTGATATTTATAGTTCGTATATAATAACGAAAGAGAACTCGGCATCGGGTTGGAAAACGTTGAAAATACGGGGAAATAATTTAAAGGGAATGACGAAATTAGCCGTTTCGAACTCGTGTTCGAACAATTGTTAAAAGCTGCGTTGGCATAAGTTACTTTTAAACCTAAGCTACGGGCTCGTAATCAGCGCGAATTGCGATTCGAGTCGATTACACGTGCGTTTTTTTTTCTATTCTTTTATTTTTCCTTTAAAAATAATAATCGAATCGGTACGTGATCTCTTTCAATGATTCCTCCTTTACTTCCACCTTTTAACCTTTTTCTGTCCAATTGAAAAAAAAAAAAAAATTACACATCGCACGGATTCGAGTTAAACAAAGCAACAATAAATAAAGTTCTCTCGAGTATTAATTTAACAACGGTTAATACGAAGATTTATTATTCGAAACTGTCAACTTATCGTTCGTATCACTCTAATAATAGTGTTGCGCTATTCCTTTCTATGATTCAATCCCGCAATCTTGTACGATCGAAAACACAATCGGATATTTTTGGTTCAGTTTTAACCGTGGCTCGGCAATAAAATGTCGAGGGCAAGTCGAAACATTTTCGTTGATGATTTGTTCGCATCCGTGTCCCTCTCCGTGTCGACATTCGACGGAAATGCGGCTAAGAAATTTCAAGGACTTTTCGATGGCCTTCGCCAGAATGCAGCGCTCGCTTCAATGAAGTGATCCGTTGGTGGTAGCTTGCCACTCAGAGGTGAAAGGTAACTAATCGACCATTCGCGATAGAAAAATTACTAACACGCGTGATACCTATCTTTTTTTACGCGAACAATCATAAATAAAATGCACAGAGTATTCTTTTAAAAATTTTCCCTTTCTTCTTATCTCTCGATTTAATTTAACCGCGCTTCGAATGATAATTAATTTATAACAACCTGATACGTATCTCGTTCAGTTTATAATTAGAAAAATATATAAAAAAAAATGTACATGCATAATTTATAATGTTACAGCTATTATCGAACGAGAATATATGCACAACACGCCTATAAATAGTGTAGAAATCATCGCGTAGATAAAAATTTATAAAAGTAGAACATTTTTTTTCTTCATATCTTTTCGAATTGCGAGTATCTCGGTTCGATAAAATCGGGAATGAAAACAAAGCTGGGCTGGTATAAAATTAACGACATTTGACATCACGTGGGCGATGGCAATGGTCCAGCCAACTGGCGCCCGGAGTTTCATTCCATTTCCACTTTTCTCCTCTACATTCTGATCCATCCTGTTCTTTGTCTATACTCTATAAATATGTTACACGACTTTTATGAAAGAATAGCGAAATCTACCGATAATCTTTCCTTCTCAAGAATTTTGTTAATTCCACATTTTTTAAATAGATTTCATTTCTCTCTCTCTCTCTCTCTCTCTTTTTCTTGTCCTCGATGAAAACGTTTCTTAATCGCGGTCATATCTTCGCTCGTATCATTAACGCATGAATATTGCATCACATTCTCGATGCGACACGGTTGAATACAAATGATGTGGAACGTGTAAAAAATATCGTGGAAAGGTGAATCTCGTCATTTTCGAGGGATATATCCCCGATGATTTTCCCCCGATATAGGAAAAAGGAACGATGCTGGTGCTCGTTTCTCGGTTATGAGAAAAATAAATCGGCGAGATCTACGCTCGTTTTTTGGCTCGTCGCCCAAAGGTGGGAGTTTTAATAAACTGTAGACGAATCTGTTTTTGGCGTAACGCCTATTTTTGTGCCCGCTTTCGTTCCTCGCCGTCCTCTTTTTCTCCGATGATTGAACGATTACGTATTATTTATATCCGCACCGTTTCTGTTTTCCTTTTTTCTTTTTTTTTTTTTTTTTCGTCTCTTGTTTACCTTGCCGGAGTGGGGGCAACTTTTGTACTCGTCGACAAATATTGACACTGGCGAGAATTTCCGCAAGAATTGCATTAAATTAAACGATCCATAACTCAATGCCAATTATTTCTTTTTACAACATTTAAAGAATTATATATCCGTTATACGAATCGAAATTCTTGAGAATTCTTGTCATTTCTTTTTTTTTTTTTTTTCAAGAATATAAGGAAACTATATTTAAATAATAATTAAGATACATAATTATGGAAATGAATTCACCGTGATTATCTACCATCTCCACGTGTCTTCAAAAATTCTCGTTCGAGCGACGAAAAAGAAAAAAACCGAAAATTACATCGAGACGCAGAAATTGACTCGAGGAGACGAAACGCGCGCTCTCTTATCACAGATAAGAGTTCGCGTTTCTTTTTTAATCGCGAATTTACGAAACGACAACAATCGAGAATGAAAACGTCAGCCGATATAACGACGCTTCTCTTTTAATTGCGCTTCTCGGCTCGAAGTTGTCACTCTGAAACCGTGCACGATCCTTGAAACACGCCTAACATGGATGAAAGATCCACGAAGAAGAAGAAGAAGACGGAAAAGTGGGAGTTGACCTTCCGCCCATCTACGAGAGAACGAACGCCTGCTCACTGGGTTACGTTCATCCATCATTGGGATCGATCGATCGATCGATCGCGTCGCCCCGTAATGATTAACGATCGTATCGCGAAATATCATCGAAGGGATCTTAATTACGCGTTCGTAAGAAACGTTACAAAATCCTATTTTGTTTAACCGGTTGAAAGATTTAACTCCTTTTACTTTGACATCAACCTATTCAACCTTTCGGATTTCGGAACACGAAAGTGAAAGCGATCTTGAGATCTTCTCGCCCACTAGATAAATTTTACCCGTGACGAGTAATAATTTTTAAAGATTTTAGTATGGTGATTAAGGGATATTGTTGTGGAATTATTTCTTTTGTCAAAATCGCGACGAAAGAATTTATTATCGTAACCTGAGTTTTCTTTCGCGATTATAAATGATATAAACACATCGTATATCTATCCTTCTCGAGTTTATTATCGTACATTTACATGTATGTAAACGGTGGAATAACAAAAAAAAAAGTTGAGTAAAAAGTCCAGTAATAGCTCGTGTTGAACGTATCCACGTATAATCACTTCCTCTAAGAAAATGTGTTTGAACATACGTGGAGGACGAGAGTCGAAAAAATATCGAGAATCGGGATCAGGGTCAGAAGGAAAATTCGCGCTCCGTGACTCATTTCGGCTGGTAAAATAAGCGCGTGCTCGTTCGAAACGTTTGGGATTCGGATCGATGAATCTTTTTCTCTTTCTCTTTTTTTTTTCTCTCTCTCTCGAAAGATCTCCAGACGTAAAGTAAACGTGAAACGCGTTAACCGGCGACATGGCTTATAACGACGGCCACTGTTCGCCTGCACAGCCTCTCAAAGGCGGCGAGAGTTTTTCCACGCGGCGAGATTAATTGCTCCACGCCATCCCGGCTGGTAGTGTATTGGCGGCGGCTGCATTTACGGTAATTCAATGTAAATAGGGGGGAGAAGGAGGGAGGGAGGGAGGAGAGAAGGTCTGTCGATCCTTGTACCTGATACAATCGGTATTTGACAAATCGTATTTAGTCACGCGTCACCACGCGATCCAGTTTGCGCCTTTAATTATACTTTCTTCGCGGTATTCGATTTATTGCCCGTTTTTCCGCTGTCTCGAAACGATTTATAAACGTGTATATATTGAGCTAACACTTGCCCGTCCCTCGACACTGAAATAAAACTTAAATAAAATTTGTAGTAATTCTCTTCTCGGTTAGAGAAGTTTTTCTTGGAGGTATATCGTAGAGAGGTGGATGGAGATCGAAGGAGATTATTTTCCTCCTCTTCCTCCTTTCAATCCGACGAGGAGGTGCATTTAATAACGCGTCGTCGATCGATGGGGGGAGCCGAGTAGAGTATATGAAATATTGGCGGATTGAATAATTCAATGCGAATATATTCGGGATTGTATGCAAATATAGTCTAACGCGGATTATTTATTATTTTACGGAAAAATACGACTATTTGATTTGATATTAATATAAATATCGCGTTGATAATGATATAACTCAGAAGCGATATCAGCTTTATTTTCTTTTTTCCAGGATTTAAAATATCGTAGATATTTAAAAACGATATTTTGCGAGCGTCATAATTTCGAATATAGGTGAATTAAAAATCGAACTCGTTAATTGGACTTACCTCGCGAGAAAGGGTAATCCGATATTCGATAATAAAGCACCGGTAGTTTCACCTTTCGGTTGTTCGTTGTTACGTTGTCTTTTTTCGTCGAAAAAATTTCGCGCGTCGAGAAGATCGATCGTCGAATCAAGAAAGCGTCACACGTGACACCGTGGAGTGCCCGTCCAATACTGACTCGATCTACTTTGCGTTTTACTCGCGAGTGCGCATCGCGGCGCAGGATTAGCTTTCGCGCATGCGCACCAGGATGCTCCAAGTCAGGTGCTCGATTCGTCGATCGCGTCAATTTCGAAGCGTACATGACTATGTAAGATGTTTTTTTTTTTTCTCTCGATACTCATGACGATTCGATTTTCTTTTTTCTTTTTCTTTTTCTTTTTTTTTTTAAGAAAGGAGGAAATCGTGAAACGAATTTTTCGTTTTTCTAATTAAGCCGACGATTTTATATCGCGTTCGAGATACGTGGAAATAAAAAATATGTGGGTGGTAAAAATTTAATGCAAGAATTTTGAAATATAACACATGCGAGGAAATATACGAGATGTCCGATAAGTATACGCTATTGGAATAAAATTATAATTTTCTCTTATCACGTGTATATTTCCTTATAAATCGTTTTAAATATTTCTCCAACCAAGAAATGCTCCATAACGGATCTATAACATTTATCTGAGATTAAATGGAGTATGTTAGGTGTTAAATCTAGCACGCTTGCGCGTGTGCGTTCGAGAGAAGTATGCGCAAGCGTAGTTTGTCCGGTCAGTGCGTTCGCAGAAGTCGAGCTACTCCTACGTACAGGGACGGGCAAATTCTAATGCTTCTGTAAAATGTCCGCTAAAGGCAGTTCGCGTTAACATGAAAAACAATGAATATTTTATTCATTGGAAATATAATTTTACTATCTCCTTATTCGTAATTGTATATCCATTATGCAAATTAGAAATCGGTTCATCTTCTTCTTGGTTCATACGATGATATCATGAGTAAATGATGTAGGATGTTAATGTTTATCTAGATAATAGTTTATTACAAATTTTTTGCTTCAATTTTAATTTATAATGAAATAATAAAATACTAGATTTATTTGTTTTATTGTTCGCAAGGTATTAGAATTATATGTGAAAAGTTTTGAAAAAATTGTTACTGCAATGTAATGTAAAGTAAAATTTTATAAGTTGTGTATAAAATTATAAATTCCAATTATTTAATTAACTTTAAGTAAATTATTGTAGATAGAAAAATTGTTTCTATAGATATCTATTTTCTTTAATAGAATACGTCCCTGCCTGTGCCATATTTCTTTTCTTTCGCCCACGATGCCACAGTCCTTAGTATCCACTTCTACCTTAAGAATCGTTATTTATGGTAATAACGTATCGCGAAGAACGCATCGATATTACTTTTATATTCAAACGGTTTACAAAAATAATAAATATTTTATAACAATTAAATTTTTGTGTAAAAAATAATGTAATATAATACAATGAATTTAATGAATTCTTTATTATAAAATAACTTTTGACGATTATGATAAATCTTATTTTTTAAATTATAATTAGAAATAGATAGATATAAAGAAATGTAATATAATAAAGTATGAACAATTGTGTCTTGATATGAATTTAAAAATTATTCAAATGAATATGCAAATAAAAGAACGCGAATAATAATTCTATACTGACGAAACAGAAATTGAACGAATCTGTTGATGATGTCATTCTCGCAATTCCTGTTCATTCGTTATAATAGAATCTATACAATTTATTCAATTTTATAATATAATTATTTTTCAAAGCTAATATTTCATCGAGATAATTGAATTTTATTAATTTTTGTATATTATTTTACAAATTATGATGAAAAAAAATGTTTCAATATCGTATTGTATCTATATTATATCGTTTATATATTTCTACAATCTTAAAAAATTAAATAATTTAAAAATTTCTTATATTTTTTCCAATTTTTAGTTTTTATTTTTTCAATTTACATTATATATTATAGAAACGTTGTAAACGAATAGATTTCTCTATATTCTTTAAATGGAAATATTTTATCGATAACAAATTTTTATGATCTTAAAAAGATAACTTACCATTTGTAGAAAATATCTATTAATTGTCCATTATAACGATGATACATATCAATATTCGCGAAATATTTAATAATATTCATATAATATATATAATATATATACAAAAGAAAAATATTCGCGAAATTTGTGTATGATTTTGAATTATATACAAAATCGAACGAATATAAATACATATCGACTGTTTGTATATACGCGCGTGTATTATCGTTTATTAAACCTCAGTTCGGTCGATACCGTTGTACTGTACGTACGTATCGAAAATATCTCTTTAAAATATTAGAATATTTAAATATTTAATATATAATTTATAATTTTCGTTTAATATTTTATTAATATCTTAAGAAATTTTTCATATATTATTGTTATATAATATATTAACGTTTGTAAATAACATAGTAATTTTATAATAACGAAACGTACCGTTAGTTGAGAATAAAACGCGATCACTTTCGTACCGACAGTCGAGAATAAAACGCGATCACTTTTTTATCGACAGTCCAAACGCGCGTATTTTAAAAATTATTCATTGAATCTTATTTTTATTTTGATTTCGTGTGTGATAAATTTTTAATTTTTTATTTTCTTTTTTCAATCAATATTCCAACGATAAAAAAAAGAAAAATAATACGTAATAGAACAACTTTTATATCAGTTTAACTAATAATTTTTTCAAATCTCAAATACATTTCTCAATTAATCGTCTCTTTCCGAATCTCTTCAAATTTCTTTCCGAATGGCTTCAAATTTCTAATTCAATTATTCCAGACAGCTCATCCTTTCTGTGTGGTACACGTTTTTCGCGTTACGTGACTGCTCATTCTCTTTGTGTGAACGAGACAAGGAACTACGTACACAACGAAGCCAGTATTGTGCACACGCGCAAAACCGTAGGTAGTAATTTTCTCTGTTCTGGGCTCGCAATAAGGGTAGAGGGCAAACGCCGACAGAAGGTTGCTCCTATAGGTGGGGAATGCATCGAATGGTGGTGGGAAAGAAGGAACGATTGGTAAGGTTCTGTTGATACAAGTGCTAACACGCTTGGGACGATGGTGTGCGTGCGGTGTTAACCAGCAACTCTCACTCGAGAAGAGGAACGTCAATGGCAAAAGAGTATGTAGCGAAGTGCTAAGAAAAAAAGGAAAAAAGATGTGTGGTTGTCACTATACGCCGTATAAACAGACGCACGACCATTTCGATTTTTACGTGCTGGTCGCATCATTCGTGCAGATCTTGCAATATGGCTGATGACGTTGAACAAAGTACTGTATCGTGGCGGTTCCAAATTCGATGTTAATTATATTGCATTCATTTATGCAATTTTCACTTCAAGATAACGTGGAAATATGATTATTCATTTGCAGTTCATTAGGATGTTGTGATTTCGTTTAAGTTTTAATTTATTCATGGGAAGATATATTTTGTTTAACTGTTTAGTGTTACGTCATTTTGTTTTTCAGTGATTAATAATAGTGAATGAAAAATTTATCGTTAAATAGACATTTTAATATTGGTATGAGTTATTTTTTGCATTGATAATTTCTTTGTCTTTTTCTTTTTTTTTTTTTTTTCCTTGGAATATTATTATGGAGACGGATATTTGAGGTTATTTAAATTATCCATTTTATAGGAAATTCTTTTCGTTGTAAATTGAATTGGCATAGATGGAATACAAAAGGAATAGTCGATATCAAGAAAGTTTTAAATCCGATCTTTAATATTAAAGTTTAAATAACGAAGAATCGATAATTGATCGTTCCTTTGTGTTATTAATTTCATCGTTCCAGCTGTATTGAATTATCTGTTTATTTGATGTGGGAGAAAAGAATTCAGTTTCTATTAAATAATTAAAGAGATTTCGATTTGTATTTATTTATTCACCGATGGAGCTATATCCTCCTTTTTTGCGCATTATTCCAGCAAATTTAGGTAATAATAGTAATTAGTGTATAACGTAATAAAATTGCTTTTCATATTTGTAAAAGGCTATTTAATAAGATAAATCTAATACACTTGTAAATATAATAGACATTTCTTAAATTTAAATCGTTAATTTAATAAAATGAAAATTTTGGAATATTTATAGATAATCTCAACTTTTCCGTCCAAATTCATCATTGTTATTTACTCTAAAGTAAAAACTGTTAACTACGTCCCTGAGTTTGCTTCTTATCCTTCCTAGATCTGCAAGTATCAAGTAAGTAAATAAGTCCATGTTCAAAGACAAGGATCGAGGGATAAGATTTTTACAACAAGGAAGCAGAAATCGAAGCAGATACGAAATCAAGCGGACGTTCATTTTTTTTCTTTACCTTAATCAACAAGTATATACTTTCCTGAAAAGATTCAAATAAAGCTTTTTTTCTAGAATTTGAAAAAAGAAAAATTATAGCAACCATACCGTACATCAAATTCCCGAAACCTAACAAATTCCGTTCAACCAATATACGTGATATCTCGGAAAAAATCGGAATCGTTTCAAGAAGATCCAGATTATCGCGAGTCATCGAACCCACGCGTCGAAAGCAGCGAGCGTCTCCCTTTCAAGCTACGCTCCTGGCCACCGATCACACGTACACATAACTCTATACACACCGAACCAATCCGTGGAGGAGCTCCTAGGCCCGTGAAGCACAGCGAGGGAGGAAACGCAGAGCGGCGAACGTCATCGGTGGCAGGGAATGCAAAAGGCCAGATGGTGGGAGTAGTTCGGGGCTAGATTGATGGTAGGGAAGGAGGAAAGGTGGGGAAAACGTTGGTGGTGGTGGCGGCTGCGCCGGGTATCCGGCTGGGGCAGTAGTCGGCGGCGTTTCGAACGATGTAGAGAGAGAGAGAGAGAGAGAGAGAGGGAGGGAGAGAATAAGACGGAGAAGGAAAGAGAGCGAGAGAGAGGGTCGAATGGAATGGAAAGGCAGTCAGGTTAGCTGCGGCGCGGTAGGGGAGGGCAGGAACGAGGCAAGGCAAGCGATTTAGCTGGTGCTGGTTCGGCGAGCCACGAGTTGGAGTGGCGAGAGAGCAGCCGAGGTCCCGTTGCCCGTGCCTGCACCGGGAGAGGCGTCATGAAAGCGCGCCAGTTGACCGAGTGCACCTCACCTCGGACGAAACCGCGTATTTGCCGTCGTTGAGGAGAGGCCTACCTTGCCCTCTCTGCTTTCGTGGCAAGGATTCGGCCGGTGGCTCTCCTGCTCCTCGCTGTCACGCGCCTCTATTGTTTCTCCAGTGCGGGGGGAGGGGGGGGGGGAAATCTTGGTTTTTGCCAGTATCCGGATAGAATAGCGGCGCGGTATCCGTGTCGTGTGTCGGCCGAGAGTGTCGTACTCGATTTTCGTCATTCGTAACTCGTTGTGTGTACTCGTTTCGGAGAGAAGTTTCACCCAAGTCAATAGTGTGCGAGTGCTAGTGTGCACGCGTGATGCGTGAGACGTGCCGTTTCGATTGATCATCGCGGATGTCTACGCTTCGGTCTGCTATCTTTTGACAAGTTTGAGTTCGCGTTTGAGTGGGTGGAAAAGGACGAAGGAAAGAAGAAGTTTTTCGTTTGTTCCTCTTTCATCGACGCACGGCTTGTTGTTTCTCACGTCACGCGAATTTCTCGTGGCGCGATACGCGTTGTTATTGACATATCGATTTGGTTGGCACGGTGCTCGTTCCGTTTGGCGAATCGAATCGTCGTGCGGAGATCCAGGAGAGAAGGAAACACCGAGAGGAGGGAAAAGAAAACCAAAAAAAGAAAGAAAGAAAGAAATATGAAAACTCGTTTCCGTGACTAAGGCTCGGATGAAAGTATTAAAACGTTTCTTTCTTTCGGTTTCACGTTGATAACCACCGTCGCCTCGGTGGCCTGGCGTGTTTCACTTTGACGTTGAAACGTAGTGGCACGTTTCGGTTGATATTTCTCATCGTTCGAATCGAGAGAGAGAGAGAAATCGAGGAGGAAACGGAGCATTTCGACAGACACGCGATACTCTTTGTTATTCTTTGTTATCGTAACGATATCGTACACACAACGTTCCGTACGTACGTTCTCTTTTCGATTTCGTATTTTCCGACGATCGATTCGAAACACGAGGAGGCGAACAAAAGGAACAAAGATAGATTGGCTCGAAGATTAATTCAAATTCGTCGGGCGTTCGTAGCGACGTCAACGTGGGCCGCTTTAAACGAGCGAAAGGAAACTTGTAGCGCCAAAAAAAAAAAGAAGAAGAAGAAATAACTGATCAGACCAGAAGATTATCAAAAACCTCGTACATTCCATTTTATTTTTTTAACACAAAGTAACTGAAACGACGTTACGCAACGAGTTACCTCCTTCGTCGTAAGAGAAAGAAGAAGAGAGAGGCGAGAAGAATATTAATCAACGTCCGATCGAATAATCGCCTTTGAAGTACAATTTCCCCGATATCGAACAATCTGACTTGGTTAGTGACATCTCCTATTTCACGAAACGCTCGGTTCGTTACCTTGGCGTTGTCTCGGGCAAGGCAAGGAGGGTGGCATCCCCTCGTCGTCTCGTTATCCCGTTCCACGCTCGTCGAGGGGCCGAAACGGGACGGATAGGAGAGCGTCGAACGGAGAAGAAAGGACGAGGCCTTATCTAGGCCCTCCTCCTCCTCCAACTCTTTCGACCGCCGTCGAACAATCGAGTCGAAGAGAGAAAAGAAGAGAAAAAAGAGGGAAGAAAAAAAGAAAGAAAGAAAAAGATGATAATGCACGAGCTCGTTATCAAACTTTACGTGGCCATTGTCGACGAGCTCGTTGTCGGTTGCCCGTATCGTTCCAGGTAAAATTCGAAAGAAGAGAGGCACGACATGACCCTCGCCGTTTCACGGTTCATCGACACTTTTGCCTGACATTCCATTATTATTATTCGCATCGAAAGGTACCTTCCTTTCGGAGGAGGTGCGAGCTCAAGTTTTCAACGAAACGTTGACCCAGTCCAGTCATGGCGGAACCAGGGACCAGAACTATCGTGAGCAACGACAGAACGAGAAAAAAGGGATCCTCGAGTCCCCGTTGATCCAGAGTGAATAAAATCGTGAATGCCTCGGCTCGTCGTCGTCGTTTCAACGTCACTCGGCATACGAAAATCCGTACGAGCGCGGCCGCGAACTAGTCGAGCAGGAAGCGTGCACACGTTGGTGTGACACACGCGGTGACACACGTGGTCGGTCGTTTGGGTACCGTTTCCAACATTCCTATCCGAGCTGTCCGGAACGAGTTAGAGGGGAGGAGTGTTCCGGTTAGCCGAACCGTCGAGCCAGCCAGCCAGCCAGCCAGCCAGCCAGCCGGCCGGCCGTCCATGGATATGGCAGCCGCTGTTGTTGTCTCTCCTCCACGGTTCCAACGTTGTCGGCGGCGTGCTACCTGTGAATCGAGCGAACAGGTGTTGTCGCAAGGTGTTGCCCGGGCCGGGATACGTGATTCCTCGTGATAGCAGCAGGCTCGTCAAACTGTCTGCGCTAGCGTGTGTGTGTTGTGCTCGTGTTTAACTCGATCGATCGTGTGTGCGTGTGCGTGTGCGTGCGTGTGTGCCTGCCTGCCTGCCTGCCTGCGTGTGAGAGAGAGAGAGACGATCGACACGATTCCTCGCGTGCGTTCTTAGTGACCGAAAGTGTTTGACCGAAGTGATACACGGTGAGTTTAGGTGTAATAGGCCAAGAAGTAGGCCGCGGAGGAGAAAGGAGAGGAGAGGGAATATACGCACGGTTGAAATTGGTGCGAGGGAGAAGAAGAAGGAGGAGGAGGAAAGGAAGAAAGACAGAGTCGCGTTGATCCGTGTCGGTCGAAGAAAATTAAGGATGAAGAGCAGGATGGTCGATTGCGCGCGATCCATATCCAGGTTTCGCGGCACCCTTCTTCTGCTTCTGACGCTGCTCGCGGAGGTGAGTAGAGTGAGGAGACGGTGGTGGGTATAATCGTATGAATCTAGGACGGTGTCGTTGGAACGGCTTTCCACGAGAGAGACACTCGCCAGCCAGCCTCTTGTCTATGATTACGTTTCGCTCCGCTTCTTTTCATCTCTCTGCTCGCTAGCGAGGAAAGTTTTCGTTTGATAAATTTATTTTATTCCTCCTTTTTTCTTTCAATTTTGCTTATACGTTCTCTCGATTCATTTGAATTATTCCTCTTCTTGGAATATGAAACGGAAGGTGGATAATACGGTTCAAGGTTAGACAGAGTTATCGTTATCTAGATAGATCATTGTTCGCCGATATCGTTCTTCCTTTTTTCGAACTCTAAATTTCGAATGATTCGTAGAAAAGAAAAACAGCCTTACATACACGTATACACGCGCAACAATCGAGGCAATATCGTTAGTAGAAATTTGACAAGTCACGAGTTACCAATGCTAATAAATTTCTTGCGCAACAGAGATTGGAAATGGAACACGGTATAACGTGTTCCAGATGTAAATTTTTACGAGTCGATTGTCCCATTCGCCTCTGACTAATCGAAAATTTTCCAAGCCCGATTCGAAGGAGAGAATCGAAGGAAGGTGTTCTTTCGCGGTGTAATATCTCGTAGACCGAGTATCTCGTCTCTCGCCGAGTTGTGGTCGGCGATCGGTGAAGGGGAACACACACAGGCCGGGTATCTAGTCTTCTTTTGCTCGGCCGATTTGTGTCCCCGGGTTGCGAAACTCGTCTCACTTTCCCAACCTGAGAGAACGTATCCAACGCGTATTTGACCTCTGAATTCGAATCTCCTTATCGCTCGAATTATTCGAAACGATACGATTTCGTCCTCGATTCGATATCTTTGAAATTTCAATTCCAATTTTATATTAAGTTCTCGTGTTAAGAGAATATTGGAACAAATATATATAGGAATTTGACGAGTGCTTCTTACGCAAATTTATGACTCGTATTTCGCGGACTGTTAACGTAATTCTCGTATCTCATTGTCGAAGAATTTGATAAAAGTTTCGTTTTGCCGAATTCGATGATGGAAACGATGGCAGGTTGCTGGGACAAGGATAACTTTATATTGGCGATAATCGGCGTTTTTTTTCTACCTCTTGATATATTGTATGCGATTTAATTCCCCGTCGATGATTACGATTTAATGGAGACGTAGTTTATCTTCTTACTATCTTCGTAACTATGATATAAAATTATTTGCATACGCGTATATAAATACGATGTATATGTGTGTATTTCGTTATACGCGAATGCGTATTATTTTCTTCGAAATTGATTGACGAGCGCGAGCAGGATGTAATTATGAAGAATTGCGGATTATGGAAAAGATAAGAAAAAGATATTTATCTAAATTAAAGATGATAAAGAAAGAAGAAGAAAAGAATAAAATAAATCCGTATCGCCTGGAAAAGGAAAGAAGCGGATGAAGAAACGATGAAGCAGTGGATTTCGTCGACGAATAAGCAATAAACGAAAGAGCAGGCGAAAGAATAATACACGATAGGATATAAAAAAAAATTTACTATTACATCGTAAAAATTTACATCCACGTACATCCTCCCTTCCTTTCCCCCGTGCATCGACCTGTCGAATAATTAATAAACGAAAAAAAAAAGAAGAAGAAGAAGAAGAAGAAAAGGAGAGAAGAAAAAAAAATAGCGCGTGATGGCGCATAAAAATTCAACATTTCAGCGAAATTTTTTTTTTTTTTTTTTTCACTCTGTGAAGCTGTGAAAGTATGGCTGTCGCCGATAATTAAAAATTGTCGTAAAATTACATTACGTTGAAACAAATGAAACTCGGGGAATCGGCTGTAGGCGCATCGCTGTTTATCGAGTAAAGGAAAGTTTCCTCGGCGAAAGTTAAGTTTCTGCCGAGTTCTGCCGCCGCCGGTGAATGGTCGCCCCGTTCGACCGTGGCCAACGCCCATTTCGATTGTTTTTTGAAATTACGAATACATATATATATACATATATATATATATATTATTTATCATCCTCGAACAAAATGGATGGAAACGCTAGGCAAGGGTATCGCTCGGGTGTAGTTGCTGGTGCACGGTTAACTAGGCTAAGTGAAAGTGAATAAAGCGAGGAGATTGGATGTAAAAACGATGGAAAAGGCATAGGATAGGATCGACTCGGGTTGATAGGCGGATACGAAGAGAGAGGTTTCGTCGAAGGACGGGAAGGAAACGAGGGAATAGAATTTTTGTGGGTTTTGAGGTCGGAGGGTTTCGCGAATGAATCACGGCGTATTTCTAGTCCTCGGCGATCCTTGAAATCGAAACAAAGCGTAAAAATACGAAAATCTAGGAAAGAGAGAGACAGAGAGAGAGAGATGGGCCAAATATAGGAAATTATTTCGATCAGAAAATGAGCTCGATCCTGATGACGCGTGAACGTTTTCTAGGTTAAAAAAAAGGGGGGAAAAAGAATCGGGAAAAGAGAACACTCCGCGGTGGTCTGGCGAACAAGGAGAAATTATAATTAACCCGGCTACGCGATACAACAGATAAAGTAACGAAATAAAAACGGCCATCTGTTTCAATTTGTTGCAATGAGTTGGTTTTATGGGCGAGCGAGTATTACTTGTATCTTGCCTGTTTTTCTCCCCAATTAAGGTAATTTATGGTAAAAGGAAATTTTGTAACCAACGAAACACACGTCTATCGTTATGTTAATGTGTATTAACGTAAACGAAAATTTCGATGATGAATTGTCCGATATTTTATTTTTAAGAAGGATTTATCGTGTTAATAGAAATATATTCACGGTTAAAACAATATTTTATACAAAAATATTGCGAAATTGTGAATTTTCTAATTCTATTTCTTTACATTACGAAATGTAATGAAGAAATATTCAATTCTCTCTTTCTTTTTTTTTTTTTTTTTTGTTAATCGAATTCGAACGATATATACGTGTATCGAATGGAATTAAAATATTCATTTATCCATTTATTTTCGTTTTTCCCAAGTTAAAGGAAGATTCCTTCGAATAAGAGAGGGAAGATTTGTCATAGGCACGAGGTATACGATTACGTCGAAGAAAAAGTAATAATCGCCATTGCACTTGCGTCGTTGCACTTGAAAAAAGATCATCAAGTTGTAGGAAGAGATACACCTCGGTGAACTATATACTTTCTCCTCGAATAACTTCCTGCATCTTGGAAAAGAACCAGCCGTGACTCGTTCCATTTTCAAGGAGTTATCCTCCGATATTTTCCCGAATATTTTCCTCTGCATTGTTTTTTTTTTTTTTTTTTTTTGCAATGGAATAAAAGATGCACCGGATGCTCACTTCCTTCGCTCGTTCGCAGCGTCGATATGTCGGTGACTGCGAAATTTGCATCCGCGGTCTGCAGCGCAGACGAAACTCACCGACACCGTTTTAACCAGAATTACTGTAACTTCCGCTTCGAACGTTCGAACGCGAAATTTCGAACGTTCTAGCAATCGTTTGCGGACGAATTTGATATAGGCGAAATTCGTTAAACGATAAAGTTTCGCCGTTAATTGTGAAATTATCGTAGGGATATTTAATTTATATATGAAACAAGCGAACGGATCGGTTAATGGAAAATTTAAATTCAACGCTAGAATTATAACACAACCGTAATGAAGTACGTGGCCAAGTACGATTATTGCAAAAGAATGACGAAATACGAAACTTCGAGCCGAGATTTATTTCGTATAAATTGATCATTATTCGGCAAATGATCGATCTTCCGCTCTTCGATAAACGATTCAATCGAATTTCAAATATATCTATTGATACCTCTCTCTCTTTCGATAAAAAATATTAATTTTTTAAAGAATTTCAAAAAGATAATTTCAAAATATCTGGATATATCTATCGATATACCTCTCTTTTTTAGTAAAAAAGCAATATTAATTTTTTAAAGAACTCGTAACCCTATTTCAAAAAACTATCAAAACTATCTCGAAGGACCACTAGTTTATTTCGAATAAATCGATCGTGTTTCCATTGATCTTCCGTTTCTTAAATAATTAAATCGAATTTCAAAAAAATAATTTTCAAAATATCCTAATATAATCCTAATATCCTATATCATTTAATCGACACTTCTCTCAATAAAAAAGCAATATTAATTTTTTAAAAAAATTCGTAACAAATTTCAAAAAACCATCAAATCTCGAAGGACCACTAATTTATTTCGAATAAATGGATCATATTTCCATTGATCTTCTGTTTTTTAAATAATTAAATCGAATCGAAAAAGATAATTTTCAAAATATCCTGATATCGTTTAATACTTGTCTCAACAAGAAAGCAAATATTAATTTTTTAAAGAACTCGTAACAAATTTCAAAAAACCATCAAAACTATCTCGAAGAATCACTAGTTTATTTCGAATAAATCGATCGTGTTTCCATTGATCTTCCATTTCTTAAACAATTAAATCGAATTTCAAAAAGATAATTTTCAAAATATCCTGATATCGTTTAATACTTCTCTCAACAAGAAAGCGAATATTAATTTTTTAAAGAACTTGTAACAAATTTCAAAAAACTATTAGAACTATCTCGAAGGACCACTAGTTTATTTCGAATAAATCGATCGTGCTTCCATTGATCTTCCGTTTCTTAAATAAACGATTCAATCGAATTTCAAAAAGATAATTTCAAGTATATCTATCGATATCTCTCTCTCTCTCTCTTTCGATAAAAAAGCAATTTTTTAAAGAACTCGTAACAAATTTCATAAAATCATCAAAACTATCTCTAAGAACGAGTCTATTTCGAATAAATCGATCATGTTTCCATTGATCTTCCGTTTCTTAAATAATTAAATCGAAAAAGATAATTTTCAAAATATCGTTTAATCGACACTTCTCTCAACAAGAAAGCGAATATTAATTTTTTAAAGAACTCAAAGTAAGAATTTCAAAAAAGCCTTGTGGAAGCCTCGTATGAAAGGAGGGCGTATAGATCGATGATGCAAACCGAGCACGGTAGCGCGCAAATTGTCCGCGCGCTGTATGTATTTCGGCTGGGTGGTGGTGGGATCGGGAGAAAGCCGTGACATTATTGGCCCAGAATTCGGGGCTCATGACCGCGTGCTAATTTAAGCACTTTACTACGAGGACCCCTCGCGCGCGAATAAACCGACGTTTCCTCAGCCTTCTCACGGACACGGAGGGAAGAGTTACGTTACGCTTACGATGGGTTACGCGTGGAAGCGTGGGCGTTCCGTTGGTCAACGCGAAAAAAAAAAAATGAAAGCCCCCATGTGCGCTGGAAACACGTTTTCTCACTAATGCGGGAACCCTTTTCCAGGGTTGCAGAGAGAGAGAGAGAGAGAGAGAGAGACTCTCGACACCCCTTGACGAGGTAAAAATAAACTCGTGTTCTCAAAGCAGAAATTCGATTTACCGTGAACGACGTTTGAGGGTGGTTTTTCTCCCTCTTTTTTTTTTTTTTTTGATAAATCGATCGGAAATTTTTCGATTCTCAATTTGTTTTCATTACTCGTTCGTCATCGACGGGAGATTTTTTTTTCCCCGTCCGACTTTTTTCCGATATAAAATTTTTACAGTCGCCACGCGCGATGGCGTTACGGTCACATTTGTACACCAGTGGTATGAATATTGTTCGTCAGAAGTAAAGAAAGAAGGGAAGGAAGGAAGGAAGGAAGGAAGGAAGGAAGAAAAAGGAAGAGGAAGGAAAAAAGAGTTTTGTGGAATGCGCGTTTAATGATGAACCGCAACCCTCCACAGGTTAAATGATACCTGTTATTGTTTGTGTTTATGATTTTACGGTATTTCTGATTTTATGACAGTATTGTATTATAAATTGATTTATGAGTACTTGGGAATTCTAGGAGATGGATGCAATTATTTCCAGACAATTTCGTCTCTTGATTACTTTCTCTCTATTAAATGGTTTTTATAATACTTTTGATTTTATGATTCTTCGCGTTCCGAAACAACGAATGCCGAACGAATACCTCGATAGAATCACCTCGGTAATTTAGTAACGAAACCTCGATCTAACCATTTTCCACTTCCGCCATCTTCCTCCAACTCGATCGAGATTCTCTCTCTCTCTCTCTCTCTCGAACTTATAAAAATAATGCGTGCAGGTTTGATTCGCTTGAGTCGAAACGATCCTCGATAAAATCCTCGTTTTCGAGAAGTTGTGTGGAAAAGTAGAAGAGAACATCATCCATCAACGCGTGGATAAGCGAAGCGTGGAAAGATAATTTCGAAGAATGTTAAATTTTTTCATCATCCTCTCCAATTCTTTATTATTATTATTTCCCTTTCGTATAATTTATTCGTGGTCTGATTCAGCCGTGCCACGTTATCGCCACGTCGAATTGTAACGATATTGGCGGCCGTATTCCGAGTAACGAGCGTGCATGTGACAAGCAATCAGTTTGCATTTAGCGTAACGGAAACGCGTGTACAACGCTGTTCTCTTTATTCATTGGCTCGCGTGTCGCGTAAAAGTTTTCGACCTGGCCGGGACGGTGACCCAGAAATTCGCGAAACGCCCGCCCGCCATCGCGTTAAACAACAACGGCCCCCTCTCCCCCATTCATTCGATCCCATTTCGATCCATTGTAAATGGAAACTTTCACGTTTATCGGGACGGATTATGGCCGTCGAATTTTACGATTGGAAACGCGTTCCTCCTCACGCTTTTCAGATCGCCTGCGATCGGGGGCGATGAATAATGGGTGAAAGTCGTAAAAAAAAAAAAAAAAAAAAAAAAAAAAAACAATGGCGAATATTCGCGAAACTTTTACCTTGGAACAGGTAAAAAGCGTACGAATCCATTTTTTTCTAATTAATACCACACTTTCAACTTGAGAATTCGAAACGAAACGATTTTTATTAGACGCTGTTCTCGATCCTTCTTCTTCCCCCTCTCCCCTTAAAATAATCCTCAATAATCTCATGATCGTAACTCATATCGAAAAGTATCGTATGCGAGAAAAAGAAAAGACACGTCTCGTCTTTTATCGATCATTGGGGATGATCCATATTGGTCCACATCCTCATAAAGCGTGAACGGGAGAGGGCAGGAAACGAGGATCGTAAGTTGGTGTTCGACCGGAACTTAGGCCGTGCCCGAGAATGGTTTGGAAGGGCAAGTTGCACGTGGTCGTCCGCCGTTCGTTGCTCCGCCGCTGTTCTCTCGCATCCGGATGTAGGCTTGGAGTACATCCTGGCCTAGCCAGGGGAGGATGAGGCCGCGCGCGCAACGAAAATAGAGCAGACGGGAGAAGATAAACGAGCGAGCAACGCTCTATGCCCCGTAAAGATCGGGATGAATAATTGGGGAGAGACGGGGGAGGAAAATTCTCTCTCTCTCTCTTTTTCATTATCGTTCGAGAAGAAGGTTTTCCGTCCCGTTTCCAATGCTAGAGAACTCGCGTGGCGAACGAAACTTTCTATTCGAACGGCGGTCGCCAATCTTCTGTGCGAATTATATAATAATTAATCTAGGAATCCGGTTTCGTTTGATACGCTCGTCGAAATAAGTCTCCTGCGAAGCTATGGTTAAATCGTAATCTTCCCACTTTCACTTTTCCAACCGATGTGAAAACGATATTTCGTATCCCGTTGCTCCAATTATCGCGTAACTTTTTTTAACTTCCGCCTTCCTTCAAGGGTTGCAAACGTTCTTCTTTCTCTCTCTCTCTATATATATATATACACATATAGAGAGTTGCATAAATAAATGAAAAAGCAAGATCAATCCAATTCAATTCTCTTGGAAGGAAGAAAAAGAAAATTGGAAAAATTGTTTCATTACACGTGGCAAGGGGAAGAAAAGAGTGGGGCGAGGAGACTAATTTAGAAACAGGATAGAGATCGTTTAAACGTGGACGCGTGACGTACGCGTGAGAATAAAACAGGAGAAAAAGAGGCGGTTGTTCGAAGAAACCAGTTGGCTACTTTTCTCCTCTCCTCCCCCCTCCCTCCCACCACAATGACATCAGAATTCTAAGATCCTTCGGTTGCACGTGGCGTGGCGGGAGCCGCATCATTTGTATTTTTATCGGCCGCGATTCGATCTCTCATCCTTGGCGGGGAGAAGCATCGCGGAAGCGAAGAATCGCGACCGGTCGTGCCGTGGGAATTTTCCCACGGGGGGATTTTTTCTTCTTTTTCTTTTTTTTTTTCTTCCACGAGTTCCGAGAGATGCGAACAATAGGCGTGCACATGTAGGTTGTCGAGTTGCGCAATGCGATTTATGAAGTTGGAACGAGACAATCGCTCGAAATAGAATAATTTAAAGGTGATAAGATGATGATATTTTATTTATTCATCTCTTTTTATTATTCGGTGTGTCTTTAAATAAAGTAAAATCGAAATTCGAAGGGAGACGCGTTTCAATGAGAAGAGAAAACGCGTTTCATCTCTCTCTCCGTGCACAATTTTCATTGTATATTATTCGTACAATTTATCGTATTGTAATTATTTTCCAATTTTTCTTTTTTTTCAATGTTCTTTGCCTCGTTTAAGTCCCTTCCACTTCTCTCATCGTGAAACGATCTCTGGAATTCATTGTCCGCTCGCTTTAATAGTTGTTCCATCCGTGAATTATATCTCCTACGAGTTAGCATACAATGTGACTTATTATTGTGATGCAAAGTGACGATTTTACTCCCGTCGTTCTGTCCGAATAAATTATTTTTCCCGGTGAACGGGAGTATTGATGATAATGAAAAAAAGAAAAAAAGAATCTTCCTTCGAACATAATACAACGTATTTATCTGTTTAATCGTATTCCATTCGAAAGTTTTAGCTTTCCGAAGGGATGTGAAATTCTTCTGCCCAGGTAATTAACCCGGATTAACATCTTTTAACATCTTCTCGAAAATGTGGAAACAGTTTTCGCGTGGAATTAGTTTCCAGAGGTAATTTAAAATTAATTTATAACTTGGGAATGTAAGTAGTAAGCGTTATCTTATCTCGTTGTCTTTAAAACTAGCATCTCGATATATTTGTATAATTTATTTTACAGGAGAAAGTCTCTCTATCTTTCCATTCTAATCTATCTACAAAGTGCAAAGTATATACGATATTCCTTTCAAATGTTTATTATACTTAAAAAGCATTTACATTTAAAATAGAATTATCGAGCAAGAGATAAGCACGGAAACGATGGATGAAATTTATTCTATATAAGGAAAAATAGCCGAAAAATAGTTCTCAATCCTTCTCCATTAGTCGACTAATTTCCGCCGTGTCATGGGGTGATATTCATCGTGAAAGCTCGCGAACAACGACACGAAGGGTAATCTTTACCGTCATCTTTACCGTGAAACTTTCCAAAGAGAGAAAATTTTTTAAATTTCACCGATCTGTTTTAAGACGCAGAATTAATTTGAAAAAGAAAAGAAAAAAATACTCTTCATAGAGAATTCGAACGAAAAAGATTCTTGTTTTTTTTTTTTCCTTTTCTCGAGACGAAAAGAAAGATATCGGAATCGCGTCAGAAGAAGCTTTCTTCGCTCCCCCCCGCTTCGTACGTACAACGTGGATAATTACTGAGCCGAGACACTTGGAAAGACGTAGTTTCGCGTGGGTTCTCGCATAATAACGCAATCGATATCCAAGCATAATGACGTCTGTGTGAAACGTTTGGAGAAAGACGCATCTCTTGCATCTCTGGTGTTGGTTGAAAGGAATTTGGACGAGGAGGAAGAGGAGGAGAGGAAAAAGGAATAATATGTTGGCGCGATAATTGAAAAAGAGCGTGGAGGAAGAAACTGGTTCGTCGTTGAATGATCGAACGTGCACGTGATCATTCCTTGCACTTTGAACGGCCTGTGACGAGTAATTATCGTTTGCGTTATAAGTTAGTTTTTCCAAGAACGTAGGATCGCTTCCGGTTATCGCTTGGTCTCGCAGGTGTACAATATCATCGGGGATAATTAACCCGGGGATTAATAATTCTCGTGATTGCGCGAATGGAAAAAACATGATTGCGATTACGATACGATCGAATCAAAGATACATTGTGTGGTATTCGTGAAGTAATCAGAAATTGCGAAACGTCAGATATGATTGTTGCAATTTTTTCCAAACGTATGTATTGTTATTATTTCATTATTTCGTTATTATTTATTCGAAGAAGAAGAAGAAGAAAAAAATGACGTTTCTTTGGATACCATTTCCTTATCGCGACTGTACGCGCGAAATAAGTCATAAATACCTTATCTACCGTCGCGCATTTTTTTTTTTTCCAAAGAGATATCTATCTACATATTGGAAATTAAAGTAAACAAGTTTGTCGGTAACGAATTATCAGTTGGAACAATTCGTCTATCTTGTTTACCTAGAAATTTAACCGTGAGAAATTAAGAAATTTTCTCAAAACAAGATAATATATTATTGCTTTAAATGTTAAATAAACTTGAGTAAAATCTCCCTCCCCAGGAGGCAAATTAGAGACCGAAAAACGAGGTGTCATTTATCTTGTTCCGCGTAAATTTACTTATCGCGAGAACACGAATTTCCTCTGTTCGTGGTAATTGCGTCAAACGATTATTAAACTTACAAAGTTCCCAAGTTATTATCTTAATCGAACGGCCGATTACTTTCCGAAACAAGCGTTTCTCGGAAAGAGAGAGGGAGAGGGAAAGGAGGGCGAAGGGAAGGAGGAAGCGAAAGTTTCGAAACGAGGGAATAAATTTTTCGATTCGAAACGATTCGAAGAGAAATATTGCAAGTTGTTAATTGCTAAAATCGCGCGAGGATTGGTGGAATATATCAAGATCGAGCGCGTAACGCCAAGATCGTATCTTCGGTTAGGGAATCAATTAACCGACCGATGCGAAAAATTTCCGTGCAGTATTTCAAAAGTTTGCGCCAACGTAAATTACGTAAATTCTTTAATTACGCAAAAGCTACGAAACCGCTTCATTTGGATTGCAACGTGTTATACATTTCTCTAATTTTTTTCTTTTCTTTTTTTCCCCTCCCTCCCTCCCCATTCGGATATATCTGTTCACACTTTGAAGCAACAGTTAAGAGTTTCTTTTCACTGAGCGTGAAAATTAGAAATTTTCTGATTGTTTTGTTAAGATCGTTTCATTATTTTTATCGACGAAAGATTATCGCAGTGATTCTCAATATGCTCGAGAATTTTGTCGTCGATATTTTTCTCTAGATAAGTAAAAATGAGGGGAAGAGAGGCACGTCGAGGATATTTAGAAACCAAGTATAACCAATCTACTACATTTTCGTCGGCAATGAAGCCTTCAAAGGAACTCAGACTTCGTTGCAACATTCTTTTTCCATCAAAGTTTCGAGGAAATTCTTCTTTCATTTTTCTTAAAGAACATCGTGCTTCTCCCTTTTTCCACAGATCTTTCTACACAGTTTCGAAAAGATTTTATACTCGATTTTTCGGGAAGAATTTTGGAAAATCGAACGATCTGAAAATATATAAAACTCTGTATTCTTTCCATGGATTATTTAAACGTGGAAACTTGAACTCGGCATAATACAAAAAATATGAAATATTTGTAGGAAAGGAAATTTTCGACTCGACGAAGTACGTAGAGCAGAAACGTCGTTGAAACGATGAAAAAAAAAATATATATATATATATTTTTCTCTCTATTCTTTCCCCTTCAACCATCGTTGGACAAACAAAAGAAGGAAGAAGATATGGAAGCCCAGTGTTTAACCCAGATGCTCGAACCCGGGTTGACTATCGATTCGGAAAAAAAGAAGCGTGTCCCGGGCAAAAAAGTGAATTCTCATTACATCAGCGATTCAGTCGTCAGAATTCTTTTGTCTCCTCGATGTGCACGGAGTAAATGGAGAGTCTCCTCCAGCAATTTAATTTTATTGTTCTCCAACGTTTCTTCCTCCTCCTCCTTCTTCTTTTTTTTTTCTTCCTTTTTCTTTCTTTTTTTTATCCCGAGAAGATTCCCCTTCCCCCGAGAATTCGTCGATTGCGTAAAGTGTTACACAAGTTAGGTAGGAAACGTGTGGAGCATCTTGTAAACAGGAAGTCGGATCGTTAAGCGCGTGCAGATCTTATCCAAACGGATTACTGGTTGGATTCAACTGTTGTCAGGATATTGCATCGTTAGATTAGATCGTTTTCGAGGAAGGATGATCGTTGCTTCCTCTTTGTTTCACAGATAATGCCTTTTGTATAAATATATACAGTTGATTCGATCGAAGCTATTGATTCTTTTTTATTGTGAAGGATACATCACGCTTCGTCTTTCTCCACGTTTGAATATCTCCTAGTTTCGATAAGAAACTCTCAAGTTGGGAGATAATCGATTTTTGGAGAGAAGATATTATATTGGAATGTTTTATTTGCGATGATGGAAACTCGATGAATTTTTGGTTATTGAACATTTCCTAGTGACTTGGAAATTAAAATTTTAAAATTTAAAAGTATTATAAATTATTAAAATATATATTAAAAATATATAAATTATATTTAAAAATTTAACTCAAAGGATGGGAGAGCACGGTTGGTTCCACGTATCGACGATGAAAAATCTACTTTTTTACCGACCGAGTAGAGGAAGAATAATTCATCGATCGACGATCATAGAATCGAACGAGTTTAAAATCACGGTTTGATTAAAGAATTTTGCACCGTTTCGTGTAATAATCCTACGCGGAGGCAGTTACGCGAATCCATTGCTATAATCCAAGATTACATTACGGCAGATTCGTTAGAGCGGCTGTGACCAATGACGATCGATACCATCAAGGAGTGTTCGTCACGCGAAATGCGCGTGACGACGACCTTAACGATTATCCGGTCTCGCCATCCATTTCGTTATTAGCGTTGGACTTGTTCAATTTCGTTAATTGGTGGCAGCAGGTTCGATCGTAAAATCGCCGCTAACTTTTTAAGATTGATCGGGTGCCGGGAAACTGATTGAATTATTGCCTTGTATATATGAACAGATCACCGGGGATCTTTGCTTTCAGGTTTTAATCAAACACGAAAGAGACTCTTTGAAGAATTTAAAATTATTCCATGTACCAGTCTTAATTTATAATTTGTTTCTTTTTAAGTAAAATCCAACAGAGAAATTTCGTATTTGATCGATCGACAGATTCCGAATTGAAATATTTGATATCGAACTAAAAAGATGGTGGTATGGAGTAATTTTATTTAAATTTGTTGCGAAATATTCATTGTTATTTGGAAGCTAAATTCTTCAAAGTTTCATCTATGTTTTAAAAAGAAACTAAAATATTTGAAACTGTATTAAAAGATCGGTGTGGAATGATTTTAAATTTTTGAAAATCTCTTTCGTGTTGGCTTTTAAAAAGAAAAGATCGGTATAAAATAATTTTATTTAAATTTGTCGCGAAATATTCAATTATTATTTGGAAGCTAAATTCTTCAAAGTCTCATCTATGTTTTAAAAAGAAATTAAAATATTTGAAACTGTATTAAAAGATCGGTGTGGAATGATTTTAAATTCTTCAAAGTCTCTTTCATATTGGGTTTTAAAAAAAAACTAAAATATTTGAAACTGCACTAAAAGTATAAAATAATTTTATTTAAATTTGTTGCGAAATATTCAATTATTATTTGGAAGCTAAATTCTTCAAAGTCTCATCTATGTTTTAAAAAGAAAATATTTGAAATTGCGCTAAAGGATATATAAGAATAATTTTATTTAAATTTGTTGCGAAATATATTCAATTATAGGTTATTTTTGAGAGCCAAATTCTTTAAAGTCTCTTCTCTATTGGAAGTTACTTAAAAAGAAACGATTACAAATTAAAATATTTGAAACTGCACTAAAAGATCGGTGTGGAATAATTTTAAATTTTTCAAAGTCTCTTTCACGTTGGGTTTTAAAAGGAAAAGATCGGTATAGAATAATTTTATTTAAATTTGGCGCGAAATATTCAATTATTATTTGGAAACTAAATTCTTCTCTATGTTAGATTTTTAAAAAGAAACTAAAAATATTTGAAACTGCGCTAAAGGATCGGTATATAAGAATAATTTTATTTTATTTAAATTTGTTGCGAAATACATTTAATTATGGAGTTATTTTCGAGAGCCAAATTCTTCAAAGTCTCTTTCGTGTTGGGTTTTAAAAAGAAAAGATCAGTATAGAATAATTTTAATTTGGTGCGAAATATTCAATTATTATTTGGAACCCAAAATTCTTCAAACTCTCTTTGTATTAGATTTTATCTAAAAAGACACGATTACTATATTAAAATACTTGAAATTGCGCCAAGAGATCGATACAGTGTAATTTTATTTAAATTTGTTGCGAAACATTCAATTATGGGGTTACTTTTGAGATCCAAATTCTTTAAAGCCTCTTCCCTATTGAATTTTACTTGAAAAGAAACTGCGCTAAAAGAGATCAGTGTACAGAATAACTTTATTTAAATTTATCGCGAAATATTTAATTTACAGGAGCCATATTCTTTATTTTTAAAAAAAAAAACAAACAGAAAAAGAAACACTGCGAGATATTCAATTGTGAAGCGATCCGAGTTATGTTAAATTCCTCGCTGTTTCCTCCTCTTCTCCACTTCTAGTGTTTATTTATAACTAAGGGATATTCGCTAGGCGTTCTCATTAAATAATAACGAGCAGACTTTTCCAGTTGGCAAGGGATATTTTTTCCTCCTCCTCCTCCCCCTGCATGATGCCGTACACTTTTCCCATCCATCCTATTAGTAAAATTTTCACGAAGGCGAGGACTTTCTCTCTGAAATTCAATTCAAAGGGACCGCTCGTTCCTTGTTCTCCTCGAGGATGTTTGTCTTTGACAAACCCGAGACCTTCCCGTTTACGAGGGTTCACCCATTCTGCGCGGGGGATGCTATAGTTTATTTAGAGAATCCGGGCTTCATCCGTCCGAGGAGCAACGAAACGAAACGAAATATCGAATTCGCGAGTGTCCAAGAATATTGGCCTTGAATCAGGTCATATAAAGGCCATATTAAGTGAATTTTCTTCTTCTTTTTTCCTTTTGCAAGAAAATTTTGTTCGTAGAATATAAAAGAAAAATATTACTGTTTCGACTGTTATGAAATTCGTCAGGATCTCGTCTTTCTTTCCTTTTTTACGTTACGAGGTTAATCAAAATTTTCTAATTGGCGTTCTTCTGGAAAGGAGAAAAGTATCTTCGATAATTGCTCCGTTTCTTTCAAAAATGTCAGTCTTTCGATGTTATGAAATTCGTCAGAATTGTCTTTCTTTTTTTTTTACGTTACGAAGTTAATCAAAATTTTCTAATTGGCGTTCTTCTGAAAAGGAGAAAAGTATCTTCGATAATTGCTCCGTTTCTTTCAAAAATGTCAGTCTTTCGATGTTATGAAATTTATCAGAATCGTCTTTCTTTTTTTTTTTTTACGTTACGAAGTTAATCAAAATTTTCTAATTGGCGTTCTTCTCGTTAGCTGAAAAGGAGAAAAGTATCTTCGATAACTGCTCCGTTTCTTTCAAAAATGTCAGTCTTTCGATGAAATTCGTCAGGATCTCGTCTTTCTTTCCTTTTTTACGTTACAAAGTTAATCAAAATTTTCTAATTCTTCTGAAAAAGAGAAAAGTATCTTCGATAACTGCTCCGTTTCTTACTCTACTTTCTCTCGCCACTCGACCAAGATTAGATAAAGGTGATTTCTCTTTGGAAAATTTTCTTCCTGCCAATGGATAATAATAATACTTTATTCGAAATATCGTAGCATCGTTCAAAAAATCTGTTTATCATTGGCACGATTCATTATCATTATCATATACCTTGTGAAACGAATTTTTCCATCCATCCATCCGTTTCGCGAGCAAACTCTAATTCGAACGAAAATTCCCACGTTTACCCAACCGTTCGTAATATATCGCGATTCTTCATCCTCCAGAGTAAGATAAATCCGGTCACACGGATTGCGCAACGTATCCGACCTTCCTTCGGCCAAAGGAACAGCCGCGGTGTGGAATACCTACCTCTCTACCTGCCTGCTTATGTAACCAATGTTAATCATAATATGGATAGATAATAGCGCTCGAGGCGCGGTGTTATATCACGCGAGGGGATTTGTCACGAGATCTCGCGCTTCCAACGCGGTTCAAATTGGTGGTCGAACGCGTTGGCCACGTGTAATAACTCGACAAAAAGCGGAGTTGCCCGGAGGCGTTGATCCTCGGATGGATGTTTAAGAAAAGCGTGTGGGGTGAAGTGAACGAAGGGGGATCGAATCAGTCGCGAGGAGAAACGATTCGAATCGATTCGAATGGTTGTGTCATTGAAATTTTTCCTGGTGATGATCGATGGTACATTATTCATAATGATATACGGTAGATTGGTTATTATTATTATTATTATTATGGGTAAAGTAAACGAGTTGGTTCAATTGGAATTTTCAGAGTATTTTTAATGATATATTGTTAGTATTGTTGTTATATAAAGCGAGTTACATCTTTGGAGAAGATTTGAATGATATTCACGGCGATGCATTGTAACGATCGACGGTTATTTTTAAGAATAGTAATTTTGATGGTTATTAAAGGTGGCCAAAGGGCTCGTAGGGTAAGGTTGATTATAGAATAGGAATATTACCATTGTTGCTACATTGCATTAGAGAAGCGTGTTGCACGAGGGGATACTTAACTTCACAAGTGTTATTCTACATTGTTGAAACGTGTCTGAAGAACTAGTTGGCGCAACTAGTTAAGAGGAATTAAGAGTAATCGTTGAGAGACCTTTACCCGATCTTTCCACCAGAGAATTTTCACCAAACAATTTCACGAGAAATACGAAGAAAATTGTCGAAACTAAACTAAAGTACCCGAAAATTACAAAATATTGAACGATCTAACGAATCCGAGAATTTCTTATTTTCAACATAGAGATACTCCAGTTATAGCGCTATAAAAATTCTTGCGTAAATTCCTCCACCGCGAATTTAATGACTGGAAGAAAATTCCGAATTCCTTGAAAAATAATAAGTAATAAACAAACACTGATACGAAGAAAATTGTCGAAACTAAACTAAAGTACCCTAAAATTACAAAATATTGAAACGTTAGACGATCTAACGAATCCGAGAATTTCTTATTTTCAATATAGAGATACTCCAGTTATAAAAATTCTTGCGTAAATTCCTCCACCGTGAATTTAATGGCTGGAAGAAAATTCCGAATTCCTTGAAAAATAATAAGTAATAAACAAACACTGATGAAATTTCGTTATTATTCCCATAAAAAAAAGATACCGTACAACATCCCTTTCTCGAAAAATATATTCCACGAAGGAAAGGATCGACGAAAATCCAATCAACGAATCTTGTGTTGAATTTTCGTAGCAAAAAAAAAAAAAAAAAAAAAAAAGGAAAGCCAGAAGGATGTCGTGAAACAGGGATCCGAATCGCCACCCCGTATATACGTCGTAAACACAATCCAACACCCCGGCGTGAACACCCGGTTGAAACGTGGTCGCGATACGCGCTCCAGCTGGAGCGTGAATTCTCTCGTGGTATTTTTAGTCGCCACGCGGCTGGTGGCGGCGTAACGAATAGATTGTGTTGTACCCTCTGCTCCATTATGATTTATCTCGTTAAACGGCGGACCGGCCAACGCGTCTCTATTCGCACCGTCGCTCTCGATTGTGAGTTCCGACAATTCGCGTTCCGCCCAAGACCGTCATCTTTCTCTCCATATATACATACATATAAAGAGAGAGAGAGAGAGCCGCGTGCACGAGCGTGCACGAGCCGAGCCGCTTCGGAATTTCACGACGCGACGACATTCATCGACGTTATCATACACGTCCCCCCTGCGCTCGTGTAATCCCAAGTACTCGTACGTGTTCGCGAGGTATTTTGTACGCGTGACGCGATCCACGAGCCAACGAATGGCGATGAATGACTAGCATTTTTTATTTTATTCTATTCCTTTTAACGAATCGAGAGAGAGAGAGAGAAAGAGATTTTTGTAATAGGCAATTCGTAGGTATTATAATCGATCTCGTATATAATCTCGCTGGTTCGACATTTTGTTTTATTCGTTTTTTATAAATCATGGATGTAATTTTATTCTAACTATTGAATTTTTTTTGGTCATCGAGTTCTGAGATCGCGGTTCGAGGAAGATAGGATTTGAAAAGTGAATCGGAGTGAAAGTTAAAACTAAGTAGCGTTGAATTATTTTTTTGATTAAAATATATACGATTGTATATATATTTATGTATATATATTTATACACGTAAGGTTTTTCGCGATGCAGCGTTAATTCCTTCGTTTCGGAACAAAGGAGTGGAGTGTCACAAAGCCTTGTAATAGGCAATTCGTAGGTATTATAATCGATCTCGTATATAATCTCGTTGGTTCGACATTTTGTTTTATTCGCTTTTTATAAATCATGGATGTAATTTTATTCTAACTATTGAATTTTTTTTGGTTATTGAGTTCTGAGATTCGAGGAAGGTGGATTTGAAAAGTGAATCGGAGTGAAAGTTAAAACTAAGTAACGTTGAATTATTTTTTTTATTAAATATATACGATTGTAACATGTATATATATTTATACACGTAAGGTTTTTCGCGATGCAGCGTTAATTCCTTCGTTTCGGAACAAAGGAGTGGAGTGTCACAAAGCCCTTTTGTCGCAAACGTATCGTAACGGTTCTAAACGTTCCACTTGTTAGAGCGGTAAATCCGCATTTGCATCGAGTATTCTCTTCTCGAAAGGGATAGACTTCCTATCTTACCACTTTTCAAAAACTTTCAACTATTATCTTCCCTGTCCGATTGAAAAAAATTTTTTTTCGATCATCGATTTCCATTTTAACATGATCTCTCGTCGAGATATACAACAATACCCTCTCGTTTCATTAACTCATCGATAAGATCGTTCGTTTTTTTTTCATTTCTGTTTCCTTTGCGCGCAACGACGATTAATCATCATCGCTCGCGCGTACCGTTCCTCTTTATTTCACTGAGAAGGCAGAAAGCTTGGCCGCACACACGGGTGTCGTAACCGAATACCCGCTTCGAGGAACTATAAAAAAAATTCACATTCGCGGAAAAATTTGCATACGCATTTTGCAGAGTGGAGGGGGATGCGGTTGATCGAATATTATACGTATTAATGAGAGTGAGCTCGATCGCCCAAATTCCTAATGTAATCGCGACACCGTGTTACGATATAGGCGCGACCAATACACGTAAAACGATCTCGCCCGTTGTTGGTCAGGCACGTTTGAAATGTCGCAGAAATATTATCACGCTTGATTACCGATTTTATACATTCACGAGCTCGTTCTCTCGATTTGAATTCTCGTTGCACAACTTGTTTTTCTTTTTCTCTCTCGTTCGCCACGTGATCTTTAGAAAAATGTCACTTGTCACAGTTTTCAATATTTCGCGCCGCTTCGAGAGATTTTCAATTTTTCTCTCTCGAAAAATCCGTGCGAAAGGGGCAAATAATTATCGCAACGTAGCTGTATACCATAGGTACTAGCGTAATAGCGTTACATAAAGTGGAATTGTAGCAATTTCTGCCTATTGCGATATCGGCTATCTAGATCATGATACAGCGACACGCGACCAGACGAGGCCGCCAGTCAATGGCAAAGAGGCATAAACCTTTGTGGTATTTATAGTATACATTTATAGTATCGTGAGCGGCCGCGCGCTCATATTCTCTCGTATTGGATAAGTAAGTGAGCACGGCAGAAATGGCCGATTATAAAAGAGTTCCGTTCCTGTCCGTGGAGGGATGACCCCGGATAACGGAGGCCATTCGAAGAATCGCGTTATCGGAATCTCGTTAACCGAACAATCCGAGATATATATGTATAGGAGTGTATTGTACGAATCTCTTGGCGTGTATGGCGATTTGATCTAGCTTTCAACGATGTTCAACGTTCATGAATTCTTCTTTCTTTTTTTTTTTCGAACAATTGAATGATATCTGTAATACAAATATTTCAAATTGGATCGATAATCGCGTGGGCGGTAAACGCGCAATTGCAATTCATTTGTATCCAAAGTTTTACGATTAATCGTAATTTTAATTGAAAAATCGAATCGATTGCCCGCGTTGCCACGTCTCCATCCTCGTTTCGCGTCGCGTACGATTCACCGCCCTTTAAACTTTTCATTGATTAAAAACGTATCCATTACGAGGAATTACGTTAAATAAGTATCCGTATATAAATATATATATGTAGATAGATAATCTCGTTAAATTGATGACGGACAGCGCGACAGTGATTACAAATACTATTTTGCATCCGAGGTTTTTTTTTTTTTTTCTTTCAATTACGTCGCCAATAATCAATTAAATGTATTTTAATTGAAAATGCATCGACGAAAGACACGATTTACTTGCTCTCCGCTAATTATTTCATTCGATTCGCGTAAAATTCTCTTCATTAATCAAAAAACCTTCCACAACGTGTTAAAAATCTCGATTCCTACACTTCTTTCTCAAAAATCCGAAAAAAAAGGAAAATATCCACCGAGATAACCAAAAACGTCGATCAGATTCGCAGTGTGGCGACAGGTGTGGGAGGAAGGTGCGCAAGGCAGGTGGCAGACAGCATTTACCTAACGAGCACCCCGAAAAAAGAAACACCCTCTCTCCACCTGTCCAACGTTTCATAAACGAAAAAAGAGAAAAACAAGCCAGAGAAAGATACTTCTTTGGAGGAACAACGTTGAAAAGCGTTACTTTCGCGCGAGGCCTTTTCCAATTTCGCCTAGCTCCGCGACTCTGAGAGCAGAAAAAGAGAGAGAGAGGGCGGGGCTGGTTTCTGCACCCATCGGTCGACATATATAAAACTTGAACAGTCGAAAAGCCTGGCTCACACACGCGTACACACACACACGACCGCGCTTAATCACCGGCAGCAATGCACGCGTGGAAAATAATTCTCGGCGCACTCCACCCCCTCCCCCTCGGCCGCGTTCCAATGAAATTCTCCGCTCAACCCCCCTCCCCTACGCGTACACCCTCCCCTCGTCTACGCGGGGCATGACCCAGCAAAGGGTTTGCACAGCTATTCCACGCCGTTCTTGGTACAATTAGGAGTGTTGCCGACGTCGTCGATCACGACCACGATTACGACGACGTCGACGTCGACGACGGGATGGAAAGAGGACGAGGCGAAGAGGAGAAGGGAGCGGGGATGGCGATGGTGGACGAGGGATCGATATGCTGCACCTCAGCAGCAGCGTCGTCGCGGGCGGATGTAGGAAGAGCCGTTTCGACGCGGCCGCAGACGCAATCTTTCGAGAATGAGGGAAACTTGGAGTCGCACGGAATCTTTCTTCCTTGGGTGGGTGGCGCGTGGGTGAAAAAGGGGAGGGGAGGGGAAGGGAAGGAGAAGGAGAGGAGAAGAAGGGAGGCAACGAGGCAAGAAATTGGTATTACGAAGCAGGTTTTTGAGAATATCGTTGATGCCATCCTCGATTCGTGGGGACGCGATTCAGGGGGGTGGTGTGATTCGATAGACAGTTGTAGGAGGGTGGTATCGATGCGCATCCAGCATAGGGTGATCGAGTGGCTTGTTATTTGGGATTTTACGTGTGTCGAGATTGAAACGATGCGAGAGGGGTAGGTGGTATTGGACTAGGAAGAGAAGCATTTCTTTTTCGTTTGGAGGGTATGTTAATTGTATCTAGTCGTGTATTTAACAACTGGACGATTGATTTAATAAATTTCAGGGTTAAACGATAAAACGAAAAGTATCTTTTTCTTTTTCAAATATATATATAACATTATCGAATAATTGGTTCAAAGATTAAAATTAATATCAGTGCACGTATAATTTTAAAGTTTGTTTTTTAAATATATATATAGCATTATCGAACATTTTTGAACAATTGGTTGAAAAATTAAAATTAATATCAATGCACATATGATTTTAGGGTGAAGTGATAGGACGAAAAGTATCCTCGTTCTTTTTCAAATATATATATAGCATTATCGAACATTTTTGAACAATTGAAAGATTAAAATTAATATCAATGCACGTATAATTTTAAAGTTTCTCGTTCTTTTTCAAATATATAACATTTATTGAACATTTTTGAACAATTGGTTGAAAGATTAAAATTAATATCAATGCACGTATGATTTTAGGGTCTTCTTGAAATATATATAGCATTATCGAACATTTTTAAACAATTGGTTGAAAGATTAAAATTAATATCAATGCACGTATAATTTTAAAGTGAAGTGATAAGACGTAAAGTATCCTCGTTCTTTTTCAAATATATATATAACATTATCGAACAATTGAAAGATTAAAATTAATATCAATGCACGTATAATTTTAAGTGATAGAACGTAAAGTATTCTCGTTCTTTTTCAAATATATATATAAAACATTATCGAACAATTCAAAGATTAAAATTAATATCAATGCACGTATAATTTTAAGTGATAGAACGTAAAGTATTCTCGTTCTTTTTCAAATATATATATAACATTATCAAACATTTTTGAATAATTGAAAGATTAAAATTAATATCAATGCACATATAATTTAAGTGATAGGACGAAAAGTATTCTTGTTCTTTTTCAAATATATATATAACATTATCGAACAATTCAAAGATTAAAATTAATATCAATACACGTATAATTTTAAGTGATAGGACATAAAGTATCCTCATTCTTTTTCAAATATATATATAGCATTATCGAACATTTTTGAACAATTCAAAGATTAAAATTAATATTAATGCACGTATAATTTTAGAATCTTTTTGAAATATATATAGCATTATCAAACATTTTTGAATAATTGGTTGAAAGATTAAAAATAATATCAATGCACGTATAAATTTCAGGGTTAAGTGATAGAAAAGTATTCTTGTTCTCACATACATATATATAAAATACTATTAAAGAATTGGTTTAAAGATTAAAATCAATATCTTTTTGCATACGTGCAATACAGTTCTAGGGTTAAAGTAGGATCGAAACGAGGATGATGGAAAATACATTTTTCTTCGCGGAGTAGATGGCGGGCGAAATTGATATGGTTTTTAATATACATTCGCTGTCCGGTACAGACTGTTGCGTTACGGGTGAGTAACGGCATTATAGATTTGCGGTGCGCCTCTTTCCCACGTCTGTCTCGTCGCTTCCGGCATACCGTGTACATACGTACCGGCAACGCCACTCCATCAGGATTCATGGCTATAAATATCGCCGTCCATAACGCATCTCTCTCGTGAGACGATTTTTAAATTAGATAAGAGAATCGCATTCCTCGAATTCAATTTTATTGTTCGATCGTACGGGCAGGGAAGCATCGTAACGATTAAACAGAGAGAAAAAAAACGCTCGTTAGTCTTTAAAGTAATGAGGCCTGCCTGACTGAGTGATGAATATTCAGCGATGAAAAGATACCGAGGAATACTCGTGAAAGGATGATTTTATATTTTATTTTTCTTCTTCTTCTTTTTTTTTTTTTTAGAAAATTGATTTTAGAACGTTGATTTTCTAACGTTGATCGAAACAATGGAAGGATGAATCTACGTTCGTGATCTTGATCGAGATACGGATTAATTCGAGATCGTTCGAAGAAAAATTATTCTTCGACTCGAATCAGAATATCGGAATAGAATAATCTCTCTTTCGCCGACCGACGAATTTCACAGTTCGGGAATTCGGCTGGAAATAGCGACGAGAGAGAAGATCAAGGTTATCCTTAAAAACTCCTCCGCTACGGATCGATGAATTACACCGAAAAGGTCTTCCACCTTTTCACGCTAGAGCGTTTTGCACACTTTCTATTTGGATATTTGCCAGTAGCTCGTAACGGGAATGTATAAAATCGGTCTTGGCTAACTGTCTTCCCCGCGATTCCCTTTTTTTTTCTTCTTCTTTTTCCCTCCCCCTTATTCCACCCGTTATAAATCGTATTATTGTCACGAAAGACGCGCGTGAAATCTGAAATTGTTTATCATGGGAAATATGTCTTCGATTACCGTTACGTCCCTGGTATAGAATTCCCTGTACCGCTACACACCATATACACAACCGTATAAAAGATTTTCTTTCCTTCGTATTTTCGATTTTTATCATTGGCGCCCGATTATCTCAATCACCGTGTACGATATATCTCATATATTCGCATTTTTTTTTTTTAAATCAAGATTACGATAAAATTTTTATCATCAACCGCGGCGACGATGAATTTAAAGTAATCTTGATCTTAATGGCACGCGAAACATTCGAAATATTGGAACGCGATGAAGAATCGAGGCTTCGAGCCTCGTCGCGCTGACGTCAATCAAATAATTTACTTGTGAACCGCACGTTCCTGTGTCATTTGACCCACCTTCGCGCAACTTTAATCACGGTTGATAGCTCGCTCTCACGTACGTGATAAACACGCTTGACGCGCAAAATTACACGTACGTTGCTCGTCCTTGCCTATTTCTACCAATCTGTTTGATCGGTCGAAATTATAATGAGAAGTATATCGTATATTGAAAATTATCACGTCACGTTTTCAGGTCACGTATTCGGCAGACCTCGCGATCGAGATACCAGGAAACTTGAGCCAGGGAGGTTCTTGGTACCGTTTGGACTACAGCCCTGCTGTCGGTTATCCACCACCCAACACCACCATAGCCGCCATCGACATAGGCGACGTGATAAAGTTCAAGGACGGCCTGCCGGGCACCAAGTACGAATTTTGGTTGTACTATAGCAACAGCAGCCTCCACGATTGGCTGACATGGACCGCGTCCATAACTACGGGTACGAATATAATTGTTTGCTCTTTTTTTTTGAAAGAATAATTTGAAAAGAGAGAAGGAAAAAAAAAGAGTACGTTCGAGTTGTCATTTGTCGATGAAAACTTGCAGATGTTTGAATCGTTTCTTGCCCCGACAATGCATAACAATTTGAAAAAGAAGCTAATCGTCTGATGATCGCCTGTTCCGATGTTTCGAGCGAATATCAATTTTGTTGAAAGCTTTGATTGGAAAACATGTTGTGCATTCATTTGTCTTGTTATTAACAGGCGACTATTAACAGCTCGAAGAATGCTTTTCACGAACTTTGTTTGCCTTCCAATCACAATATTATCGCTTCGTAGGAAAGGAGAGATTGTACTCGAGTACGCTGCTTTTTCTTTCTCCCTCCCCCTCTCTTTTTTCTCTCTTCAACGATTATTCTCAAAAATATATATTCTCTTTACTCAATAAATTTCCCAAAATTCTCGAATCGAGCCACCATTATAAATAAATAAAATAAAAACAATATTCTATCCTCTCGACATAACAATAATAATAGTAATAATAATAATAAAGGCGAACTTTAAAACTTTTAACGAGGTTCGTTCTTATTCCTTCCACCTGGAATTGCTTGGAGCGAAGCTGGGCGAAGAATTGACGAGTTGACACGTTTTTCAGCCCCGGATCCCCCCTCGAACCTCACCGTCTCGGTGAGAAACGGGAAGACGGCGATAGTGTACTGGGCGCCGCCCGCCCAGGGCAATTATTCCGGGTTCCGGTTAAGGGTGCAGAGTTTCAGCGACACGGGGAACCCCAAGACGAGCGTGATACCGGCGGACGCGGTTCCCTACGTGCTCCGCGACCTGATACCAGGTGCAACGTACTCCCTCCAACTGTTCACCGTGCTGGACACCAAGGAGAGCGTCGCGTACACCAGCAGGAATTTTACCACTAGTGAGTATTATATCCTTGTTGAAATTTGGAAAGTAATGTATCGAAAGAATATCAAAGAATTTCTTGATTCTTATTTGTCATTGAATTTTTATTATAAAGAATATCAAAGTTGGAAATTTATAAATTGGAATATGAATCATTAAATTCGTTTGTAATCGGATAACTCTCGAGTTTGATCAAAATGTAATTTTGATATTGAATTTCTTGATATTTGTCATTGAATTTTTGTTATAAAGAGTATCAAAGTTGGAAATTTATAAATTGGAATATGAATCATTAAATTCGTTTGTAATCGGATAACTTTCGAGTTTGATCAAAATGTAATTTTGATATTGAATTTCTTGATATTTGTCATTGAATTTTTGTTATAAAGAGTATCAAAGTTGGAAATTTATAAATTGGAATATGAATCATTAAATTCGTTTGTAATCGGATAACTCTCGAGTTTGATCAAAATGTAATTTTGATATTGAATTTCTTGATTCTTATTTGTCATTGAATTTTTATTACGAAGAGTATCAAAGTTGGAAATTTATAAATTGGAATATGAATCATTAAATTCGTTTGTAATCGGATAACTCTCGAATTTGATCAAAATGTAAATTTCTATGATAGATGGATTACTTTTTTTTCATCTTGTTTTAGAGCCGAACACGCCGGGCAAGTTCATCGTATGGTTCAGAAACGAGACGACCTTGCTGGTCCTGTGGCAGCCTCCCTATCCTGCCGGGATTTACACCCATTACAAAGTTAGTATAGATCCCGCAGATGCCATAGAATCTGTTCTTTACGTGGAGAAGGAAGGAGAGCCCCCCGGGCCTGCACAGGCAGCCTTCAAGGGGCTCGTTCCTGGTAAGTTATTCTTCGAGAATAATCATTTTATTACCATTATACGTAATAATGTTTCGTACGAAATTTTCAAAAATTTCGAAACGATTCAATCCTCTCCTCTCCTTTCTTAATTTCTAATTTCTAATTTATATTTATTTTCACCGCAGGCAGAGCTTACAATATTTCGGTTCAAACGGTGTCGGAGGACGAGACTTCGACCCCGACCACGGCCCAGTATCGAACGGTGCCGTTGCGACCCCTCAACGTTACCTTCGACAAGCCTTCGATTACGTCCACCTCGTTCCGGGTCTTCTGGAATCCGCCAGAGGGGATGTCCGAATTCGACAAGTATCAGATATCGTTGGGGGGCAACAAAAGGCTCGCCCCGGTCACGAGGAACAGGGACGACGAGAGCAAATGGGAGTTCAAGGATTTGGAGCCGGGGAAAACTTATCAGGTCGTGGTGAAGACCGTCTCGGGCAAGGTTACCAGTTGGCCGGCCAACGGGGACGTTACTTTGAGTGAGTTGATCTTCCTTGAATATCGTTACCCTCCCTTATTTACTCCCTTAAATACTCTTAAATATAGTTTGATTGATCCGTATATATATATATTTTATTTAAACACTATACTTTTATCCAACATGAATTTTAGAATAATTTATAATTAAAATATATTGTTATGTACAATCGTTTCGTTATAATCGATTGGAATAAAATTGCTGATACGATTTTTTTCATTCGATGATGAATTTATTGACATTAACATTTAATTAGTAAAATTTTTACTTTTCTACTTTTCCAATTTCAGAACCGTTGCCGGTGCGCGATCTTAGCGCGGTGATCGACGAGAAAACCGGGATGGTGGAGGTTTCCTGGCACCCGGAGAACTCGAGTACCCAGGACAGTTACAAGCTTCAGTATCACGAGGTGGAAACTACGATCGGCGGTGATAGCAACATGTTGACAACTGATAAGACCAAGGTCTGGGAGCGTCTCTTTTATTTTAACAAATGCAAATCGATCGAAATTAGAGGACTTGTCACGAGGAGGATCGAAAGAAGGATAATTATTACTTTTTTGTTTAAATTTCTTTTTAAATTTTTATAAGTATACGAATAACGTAAGATTTCAAGATTTGACAAACTTGAGTTGAAAAAATTTATTCGATTTTGTATTACAATTCATATGTTCATCTCGATTAAGAATATATAATGTTTCCAGGTCACGTTGGAAGCTTTACTGCCAGGCAGGAATTACTCGATAATCGTCCAGGCGATCAGCAACAAGGTGGAATCGAACGAGACCGTGCTCTACCAAGTGACACGGCCCTCGAGCCCGATAATCGAGGATCTGAAGCCGACCGAGATGGGGTTGAACATCTCGTGGAAGAGCGACGTTAACTCGAGGCAGGAGAAATTCGAGGTGACGCATAACAGGAACGACACGGGGGAGAGCGCGACCACCTTGACCACGGAATCTCACATAGTTCTCGAGGACCTCTACCCCGGGGCAGCTTACGAGGTCAAAGTTTTCGCCATTAGCCACGGGCTCAGGAGCGAACCTCACGATTATTTTCAAGCTGTTCGTGAGTGAATCTCTTTAGATCGATAATGAAATGGATGATGAAATATAATGGAAGAGGATGGAAACGAGCCTACGATTTCGATGGAATCCGCCTATTTTTCTTTCCTCTTCGTATGCATACCAAAACGAATGAAATGTGTAATGAAATTCTCGATGCGTTGATATAGGAATAGAATTCAGAATATATTGTCTCTCCTAAGTTTTTTAATTTATATAATAGTATTCGAGTGGGATAGTAATTAGATTATCCTGACTTGATAAATGAAAATTTTTCTATTATTGTGTAATAGAAAAGGATTCTTCTTGCGCTTCTTTTCAACAATAAATATTTATATCTATGTATTAAGCATTTATGAACAATTTATAAATTTTGTATTCGAGTAGCTAAGATACTATTATAGATTATCCTTAACGTAAATTGATAAATGAAAATAATTTTTACAATTTTCAATATTCGAATTATTAACTCTTCCATTATCATGTAACGTCAAGAAAGTATTTAAAGTGGAGATTCTAACAAAGGATCTTTCTTGCACTTCTTTTCAACAGTAAACAATAGATACTTATATCTATACATCAGGTATAGAATTCAGAGTGTTCTAAAATTTGTTTATTTCTTATAATACGTATGATTTGTGAACAATAATTTATAAAATTTGTATTCGAGTAGCTGACCATAGATTATCTTTAATGTAACTTGATAAACGAAAATAATTTTTACAATTTTCAATATTCGAATTATTAACTCTTCCATTATTAAGTAACGTCAAGAAAGTATTTAAAGTGGAGATTCTAACAAAGAACCTTTCTTGCACTTCTTTTCAACAGTAAACAATAGATACTTATATTTATACATCAGGCATAGAATTCAGAGTGTTCTAAAATTTGTTTATTTCTTATAATACGTATGATTTGTGAACAATAATTTATAAAATTTGTATTCGAGTAGCTAACTATAGATTATCTTTAACTCGATAAACGAAAATAATTTTTACGATTTTCAATATTCGAATTACAGCTTTTCCATTATTATGTAAGGATTCTTTTTGAGGTTTCTTTTCAGACATAGAATTCTAATATTTGTTTATTTCTTATAATACATACGATTTATGAACGATAATTTATAAAATTTGTATTCGACTAGTTAAGACAACAATAAGCTATAAGTTATGACGCAGCTCGATAAACGAATATAATTTTTATAATTTTCAATATTCGAATCGTAACTCTTGTCAGGATTGTTCGAAACGAGAGAATAGGCGATCCTATCGTAGACTCCTTTCCACCAGTGAACGAGTTGACACGTTTTTCTACATACGTTTTATAACGTCTGTCCGAATGGAAACAGTGCCCCATCCGCCAAAGAATTTAGTGATCGAGAAAGTGACTACGGGGAACACTGTGGTGGTCCGTTGGGAGGCGCCCACGGATTCCTTGTATTCCGAGTTCTCGATACGATATCGGACAGAGGACGACCCAAGATGGGTGAAGTTGCCCAGCGTTCGCGAGACGGAGGCCGAGGTGGCGGATATGACGCCCGGGGAGAAGTACACGATCCAAGTGAACACCGTCAGTTACGGGGTGGAAAGTCTGTATCCGCTTCAAGTGAATCACACAGTTCGTAAGTGACGAGAAATTATCCTTTTATCCTTTTATTCTCCTATCCCAAATCTTTTTTTTTTCTTTCTTTCTTCCTTCTTCAGGATCCAACCCGGTACTCAACATCACCCCAATCGTGGACTCGACGAACGTGACCCTGGAATGGCCGAGGCCCGAGGGCAGGATCGAAACGTACGTGATAAGATGGTGGCCGGTGGACAATCCCGAGGACGTGCGCACGAAGAACGTGACGGAGAGCAACGACGTGGGCGGGGCTGGCATCTACGAGGAGAGCTCGGTGCAAAGGGTGTTGGTCGGCGATCTTATGCCCGGTGTTCAATACTCCTTCGTAATATGCACCATCTCGTATAACTTGGTCAGTGAGATCACCAATCTGACTACGAGGACAAGTGAGTGAAATTGCGATGTTAATTCTAAAAAGCCTAAAGTGTATCGCGTGTGAAAGGCTACACTTTACGCTCACCTCTCTCTCTTACCACGACTAACACGTTTCTCTTTTTGGATTTGGATTTGCATTTTGGATTTATTTCGTTTCGGCTGTTATCTCGTCGATTTCATTACTCGCTTTCATCACGAGTAACACTAACACATTGTATAATATCCGATACGGTAGCGCAACACCCGCTATGGTCGATACCTCTACCTCATTTCTTACTAATTTTGCGTGTGCGTTGCGTGACACGACCACACCCTCCCCTCCCCCCCCCATATTTTGTGCCATAATCTTGTGAACACCAATCTTTCCTGAATAATAATCTATTATTCATTAGCTTCGTAATCAACTAAAAAAAAAAAAAAAAAGCCTATATAATGAACGTAATTCGATAGAAAAAAGTAGAAAAGTCGGTCTGAATAAAAGAGAAACGTGGTTGATAATAAAGATTGAAAGGAAAGCGGGAGACGAAATGGAAACAGGCGTGGAGACAGGAGAGGGGGAGGAAAAGAAAGAGAAAAGAGGAAAAAAACAATGGCGAGGCCAAAGAAAAGGGGAAAAAAAAAAAAAACACGGAATTCTCTCTCGAAATTCAGTGCCGCTGATCCAATCGGAAGTGGTTGTGGTGGTCGATCAGGATCAGCCTGACTCGTTGACCTTGAGATACACACGGACCCCGGTTCAATCGTCCAAGTTCGATCTGTATCGGTTCCGGATCAGCGACTCGAGGAACACGACGAAACAGAAGATGGTGGACGACGTGGACACGAAAGTGACCTTCACCGGCCTCACGCCCGGTAAACTGTACAACGTTACCGTTTGGACCGTCAGCGATAACGTGGAGAGCAGGCCGCTGCTCAGGCAGGATCGACTTTGTGAGTACTCAACTTTCCGTTCAGTGAGGGGACAATGCGCCACTCGCGGATTTAATCTCTCCTTTCGACTCATAAGCAAGCGAGTTAAGAGAAAAAAAAAAAAAAAAAAAGAGAAGAGTAATAATAATTCCCTAATTCAGATTTTAAACCGAGATATTGAAATTTACGAGAATTTAGAAATAAAACTAGTTCTAGTATTTCTACCGCAAAAGCTTGAGAAATAAATCACACATATTGTGAGATTATGTATATATATTTTATATATATATATGTATATATAGGTATGTTTTTACTTGTCAAAAAAGTTGTGTGAAAAACTTGTTTTGCCCTATCTTTTCTTTCTTTCTTTCTTTCTTTTTTTTTTTTTTCTTTTCTCTCATAGACAAGAGACAAAAAGAAACGTTGCCTTGTCTTGTCTTTCCATCGATCTTATCATCGATCCCCTAAGCTTGATCGTTAATGCACGCACCCGAGGCGTACACCGGGACAGTACGAAACTACTAAGAGAGAAATTCCACTTAAGAACGTGGTAAACTTCATTCGGTTTTGAAGTTCGGCCTGCTTATGGTGCTCGATAAAAACTGTAAAAAAAAGAGAAAAAGAAGAAAAAGTAATTAACCATTCGAGGAGAAGGAGGAGAACAGGGAGGCCCGCCACGATCTATATACGAATATTTTCGAACCGATTTTTCTCGAACTTGTGCTTCCAGATCCGGAACCGGTCACATCCATCCAAGCCATAGACATCAACGACACGAGGATCACGCTCACTTGGGATATACCCCGTGGACAGTACGACGCTTTCGAGGTTCAATACATAAACACGGAGGGGAATTACATTCAGAACATCACCACGGTGAACTCGATAACTATCTCCGATTTGAAACCGCATAGAAATTACACTTTCACATTGGTGGTCCGTTCCGGGACCGCATCCTCTTATCTGAGAATATCGAATCCTCTGAGCGCGAGTTTCACCACGAGCGAGTCCTATCCTGGAAAGGTGGAGAAGTTCCATCCCACGGATATTCAACCGAGCGACATCAGCTTCGAGTGGTCGCTACCCAGCCAAGAGCAGAACGGCATCATAATTAAATACACCATCACCTACGGTTTGGACGTGAGTATTTCTTCATTATTTCTCGTCGTATCGATCGTTCTTCCATTCGACGATATAACGCAGTTCGATCTTGTATTCTCGAGTCAAAGTGAAGCGTCGTACGAAAATAATTGTTAATCAATAATAACGAATCGATCGATTTCCCCGATATTTCGATTTTTCGACGAATCGATCATTGCGAATCGCTTGCAATGAGGCGATCATAATAAATACACCATCATCTACAGTTTGGACGTGAGTATTTCTTCATTATTTTTCGTCGTATCGATCGTTCTTCCATTCGACGATATAACACAGTTCGATCTTGCCACTTGTATTCTCGAGTCAAAATCAAGCGTCGTACGAAAATAATTGATAATCAACAATAACGAATCGATCGATTTCCCCGATATTTCGATTTCGACGAATCGATCATTGCGAATCGCTTGCAATGAGGCGATCATAATAAAATACACCATCACCTACGGTTTGGACGTGAGTATTTCTTCATTATTTTTCGTCGTATCGATAGTTCTTCCATTCGACGATATAACGCAGTTCGATCTTGCCACTTGTATTCTCGAGTCAAAGTCAAGCGTCGTACGAAAATAATTGTTAATCAACAATAATCGATGGATCGATATTTCGATTTCGACGAATCGATCATTGCGAATCGCTTGCAATGAGGCGATCATAATAAATACACCATCACCTACAGTTTGGACGTGAGTATTTCTTCATTATTTCTCGTCGTATCGATCGTTCTTCCATTCGACGATATAACGCAGTTCGATCTTGTCGCGTATTCTCAAGTCAAAGTCAAGCGTCGTACGAAAATAATTGTTAATCAACAATAATCGATGGATCGATATTTCGATTTCGACGAATCGATCATTGCGAATCGCTTGCAATGAGGCGATCATAATAAATCCATCACCTACGGTTTGGACGTGAGTATTTCTTCATTATTTTTCGTCGTATCGATCGATTTCTTCCATTCGACGATATAACACAGTTCGATCTTGCCACTTGTATTCTCGAGTTAAAGTCAAGCGTCGTACGAAAATAATTGTTAATCAACAATAACGAATCGATCGATTTCCCCGATATTTCGATTTCGACGAATCGATCATTGCGAATCGCTTGCAATGAGGCGAGCAGCATTGAATCGTGACTCATCATTCGCCTCGCCTATATCCTCGATATATTACGCGTGAAACGGAAGCTCTGAGACGGAGCTCGAATTGGAAAATGAGATGGGAGGAGGGGGGAAGGAGGGAATAGGAAGGAGGAGGAGGGAAAGGGAAATGGACGAAGAAGAAAAAAAAAAAAGGAAAAAACACGCGCACGTATCTCGACGCGCGCATTGTTTTTAAGCAATTAAAAGCAAGGCTTGGAGGATCGTGATCAGGTTTAAATTAATCGTGAAATTATCATTTGTTGAATTATTCTCGATCCAGGGCTCGAACCACACTCAGATGCAGGATTTCAAGCCGAACGAGTACCGCGGCGTGATCAAGTCTCTGATACCTGGAAAGACGTACATGTTCAGGATCCAGGCGCAGACGAGGATAGGGTTCGGGCCCGAGGCGGTGTGGAAGCAGAAGATGCCCATCCTCGCTCCTCCTAAACCGCCCACGCAGGTGGTGCCGACCGAGGTGTGCAGGAGCAGCACGACGATACAAATACGGTTCAGGAAGAATTACTTCAGCGAGCAGAACGGAGCCGTCACGTCCTACACGATCATAGTCGCCGAGGACGACAGCAAGAACGCGTCTGGCTTGGAGATGCCCAGCTGGAGGGATGTTCAGGCTTACAGTATCTGGCCACCGTATCAGGTAAGAGATTCAGAAATTCTTCCCTTCTTCTATTTCATAAACTCTTTCTAAGTGAAAAGTAGGGGATATTGTTATTGTGTGATTTTTATTGTGTGATATTTTCGTATATTTCGTATATTGGAAAGTTCTAACGCTTGACAAATTTTTCGATTCGTATATATATATATATATATATATTGGGTTGGCAACTAAGTAATTGCGGATTTCAGTTGAAGTTGATGACGACCTAATCAAAGCAATAATCGATTCGGATCGTCACAGTACAACTTGTGAGATTGCAGAGAAGCTTCATGTATCATATACATGCATTGAAAACCACTTAAAACAACTTGGCTATGTTCGAAAAACTCGATACATGGGTTCCTCACGAACTGAAAGAAAAGCATTTAACGCAACGCATTAACAGCTGCGATTTGCTAAAGAAACGTAATGAAAATGATCCATTTTTAAAACGACTGATAACTGGCGATGAAAAATGGATTGTTTACAACAATATCAAGCGGAAAAGATCGTGGAGCAGGCCACGTGAACCAGTTCAAACAACATCAAAAACTGGTATTCGTCGAAAGAAGGTTTTGTTATCAGTTTGGTGGGATTACAAAGGAATTGTCTATTTTGAACTCTTACCACCCAACCGATCAATTCTGTTGTCTATATTGAACAACTAACGAAATTAAACAATGCAGTTGAAGAAAAGCGGCCCGAATTGACAAATCGAAAAGGTGTTATATTCCATCATGCAAGGCCACACACATCTTTGGTCACTCGGCAAAAATTATTGGAGCTTGGTTGGGATGTTTTGCCACATCCACCATATAGTCCTGACCTTGCACCATCCGATTACTTTTTGTTTCGATCTTTACAAAACTCCTCGAATGGTAAAAATTTCAATAACGATGATGATATCAAATCGTACCTGATTCAGTTTTTTGCTAATAAAAACCACAAGTTTTATAAACGTGGGATTATGATGCTGCCTGAAAGATGGCAAAAAATCATTGATCAAAACACATTACAGAATAAAGTTATTTAGTTCCATGAAAAAATTGTCTTTGATTTTCTAAAAAAAATCCGCAATTACTTAGTTGCCAACCCAATATATATATATATATATATATATGTGTGTGTACATGTATCGTCACTGTTTCAATGATCGCGCAAGGAATTGCAAGCAAGTCTCTGGGAAGGCGCATAATGGTCGATTACGTCAAATTTTTTTCATCGCGAGATGCGTCACGGTGGATGATATTGCAATCGTAAGATGTAAAATAAATTAAACGCAGCGCGTTGCAACTCGTTTAGTTGCCGGATCACGGACGGGCGAACGGGCTGTCTTAAGACGACCACGTATAAACAATCGTTTGTTGTACGTTGCGATTGTTGTCACATGCGCGTTGCAGTAACCTCCTCCGCGTGGGACAGTCGATCGGTGAACGTGGTCGATTCTGGTCGACGTTGACGTTAGAGGCCAGAAATCGCATCATCGTCGCAATGATGGGACGCGGAAATTAAACGGGCAGCATGTTGTATCCATGCTGTGTAAAATGAAACGTACGGATATGTCGATCCGAGCTCGCGATTCGAGGAAAGAGTATTTTTCTTTTCTTTTGTTTCTTCCATATTTCGTATACGACAGGATGAATATGTTGGAGGAGTTGATTTTGAAAAGCACGAAATTCTTCACTCAGGTAATGATTGATAAAAATTTCGTTTTATATTTCTCTCCTTTCCTTCTTCTTCTTCTTACTCATGTTTTTTTAATTAATTATTGGAATGGAAAATGATCAAATGGATTCCAGTTTCTATCCAGAGGAATAATAATAACAAGAGATTGATTTATCGCGTCCCTGATAAAAATTTCCTCGTTGACGAAGAAGAAAATCATAGAATCATGTGCATAAATTAGAACATGGAGGAGGAAGAAGAAGAACAAGAAGAAAAAAAAAAATAACACGATATACGCGATTCGTTACGCGTGCAAATTGAGAGAATATGGTACGAACGTGAAATAAAAAAATATTGCGCGATTACAAAAATAATTGATATTATTAATTCTTGGAATTATTCTTACTTTGGACGCAACGTAGCCGCGAGCTGCAGAAAAAAAATATAATTCGATAATCGCTCGCGAATTAATAGAATGCACTTGTTATTCGTTACAAATATTATTAAACGCAATAAAAATTCTCTTCTAATAAATTTTAAACAAATTAATTAATCGAATTTCAGGTGATGGAGCCTTACTATCCTTTCAAAAACGGGTCCGTGGAGGATTTCACGATCGGCAGCGAGAATTGCGACAACAAGATCGGATACTGCAACGGCCCGTTGAAATCTGGATCCACGTACAGAGTAAAAGTTCGCGCGTTCACCGCCCCGGACAAATTCACGGACACGAGTTACAGTTTCCCGATTCAAACAGGTGAGAACGATCGTGCGAAGAGCTGCTTGTCTGCCGACAATCGTCTCGACCGATCTCTCTCTTGAATTCTCCGCGAAACGGGGACGCGTCCCGTTCTCCTCGCGATTCTCAACAGAGTTCGTGAGATTTTTTTCTTCCTTTTTTCTTTTTTTCTTTTTCTTTCCTCTTCATTACTCTTCCTCCGTTTCGAATTTGCGTTGATTATTCCAAGCTTTCGGTTTAATTGTGGCGTATAGCTGTAGGAAGCTTGCTAAATACATGCCTCGTTATTTCGTGTACATGTCTGTCCAAGGATTGCTGCTGGCAGGTAAGATGGCAGAGATAACCTCCTTCTACTTAAGAATTTTAATAATTAGAATGACTGTAGAAGTATTTTGTAATTAATTATTTGTAAATTATCTCTTTCTTTCCGATTACTTTTAATATATTTTCCGTAGATAAGGACAATACGGCTATCATAGTTGGAGTCACGGTCCCGATAGTACTTTTACTGGCTTTACTTGGTATCGGGTTATTGGTCAGGCGGAGAAGAAGTCAGGGACGGAAGACGACCGAAACGAGGACCACCGACAATTTGTCCCTACCTGACAGCGTGATCGACACGAGGTCCAATATCGATTCTGTAATTTAAATATTAATTTGAAAAGATGATTTTTCGATAACGATTCCCCCTTCCTTTCTTCATTCAGTCGGCCGATCAAGATAGAAGATTTTTCTGAACATTATCGGACGATGTCGGCCGATTCCGATTTCCGTTTCTCGGAGGAGTTCGAAGAGTTGAAGCACGTAGGAAGGGATCAACCTTGCACAGCCGCCGATCTACCGTGCAACAGGCCGAAGAATCGTTTCACCAATATTTTACCCTACGATCACAGCAGATTCAAATTGCAACCCGTGGACGACGAGGAGGGTTCCGATTACATCAACGCCAATTACGTCCCCGTGAGTGAAATTTGAATTTTATTTTAAGAAGAATATTCTTTTTTTCGAAACTTCTCTTTCGAATCAGGGGCACAATTCTCCGAGAGAGTTCATCGTCACCCAAGGTCCTTTGCACTCGACGCGTGACGATTTCTGGAGAATGGTCTGGGAAAGCAACAGCAGGGCGATCGTAATGCTGACCAGGTGTATCGAGAAGGGAAGAGAGAAGTGTGACCATTATTGGCCAGTCGACACTCATCCCGTCTATTACGGTGACATTTGCGTAACTATATTGAACGAGACGCATTATCCCGATTGGAGCATCACCGAATTTATGCTGTGCAGAGTGAGTAGGACACGTCTTTATCGACGATCGATCAAGATGCCTTCTCGAGGCGGACGGACGAATTAACCGTTTCAGAAATAAGTAATCAGTTTTCAAAGGCGTTGTCGTTTTCTTCAACAGGGAGACGCGAAAAGGGTGATCCAACACTTCCATTTCACGACGTGGCCGGACTTTGGCGTTCCAAATCCTCCTCAAACGTTGGCCAGATTCGTTCGGGCGTTTAGGGAGAGAGTGAGGCCGGATCAGAGGCCGATCGTGGTCCACTGCAGCGCGGGAGTCGGCCGCAGCGGTACGTTCATCACGTTGGACAGAATACTACAGCAGATCCTGGTGTCCAAGTACGTGGACATATTTGGGATAGTGTGGGCGATGAGGAAGGAGCGCGTGTGGATGGTCCAGACTGAGCAACAGTACATTTGCATACACCAGTGTCTTCTGGCGGTGTTGGAGGGCCAGGACATGACTGGCCCGCCGCGAGAGATTCACGACAATCAGGGATTCGAAGGTAAGTTTCGAGAGGTTAGGATATATACGATTGAGTGATTCGATCCGGATCCGTTTTGTTTACGAAGATAATTAAAAACGGTTAAACGTGAAATTGACTCGAGTGTTATTTTATATTTACATTTGGACGAACAATGCATTTTCTCTCTCTCTCATTTTGTGTGAAGTCGAATTGTATTGTTCGAAACGGTGAACACAGTAGTGCATGAATTATTCGATTATTCGAGATTTCCAAAGGTTGACACACTTTGGAGTATTATCTACGTATCATTTCGAAAAATCTAGTCCATCTAATTCTTCACTTTTTTCACTCGGTTAATCGATATAAAATCTTTCATTCATGTACGATATCGCAATGAAATTAATGAAAAAATCACGATACGTATCGATCAAATGTACGCACAATATAATTTAGTAGTATTTTTACTATCTTGGAAAGTAAATTCGAAAGAGGATAATTATTAACGATCGAATAAGTTTAAATCTAGAATAGAAAATGGTGGTGATGGTGGTGGTGGTGATGGTAATGACGATGGTAGTAGTGCTATTTGGTATCGTAAGATAAAAGTGAAGATGATATATCATCGGTTTTGTGTCACGTGAAAAAAGTGTTGCTTTTTTGGTAAATTTTGGTATCACGTCCGTGCGTAGTTGAAATCACATCCCCTCTCCAACCTCGTAATCCCTTTGAATCCAGGCAAGAATCGAAGCTCGGTTGAAAATACAAACAGTCCTGGCGAGGATGAAAAGGAAAGGTGACCCTCGAACTGCGATTCCGGCGTCGATGGTAATTTCGATCCTCGCTTAATATTTTCATTTATTTATTTAACCTGTCTTTTTCATTTTTTTTTTTTTTATTTTTTTTTATTTTATTCTAGATTTCTCTCTTGTATGGAGTATTTTGCATGCGGATAACTAGTAGTAGTTTTTACCAACGCACGTGGCACGAGTACTAATCGATAGAAAGTAACACATTTGCTTTGAATGTACAGGCAAACAAGTAGATTTGTATTGTTTGTTACATGAATATTTATTTCTTTGATATTGAAAGGTAATTTTCTTTTTTTACATAATTTTTCCAGTGAAGAGGAACTTCGTTCTATTGGGTAATAATTTTTTTTATGAATTTTTGTTTTTTTTTTCTTCTTCCTTTTCCTCTTTCAAATATTTTACATTTTGCAATAAATAGGCTTTTCAGTTTTTTAATTTATCTTTTTATCGAGAAAAAATTAATCGTGAAAAATCGTAACATATATATTTGCGTAAATATAATTTTCATATTTTTCACAAATTTTATTTTTAAATATATTCTTAATCTTTTTTTTTTTTTTTTATAAATATTGATTGAGTCTGCATTGAAATGTTGATGTTGTTTTGCATAAATTTCGAACGAAAAAGCATGGATACGAAAATACATTCATCTCTTCACACGTTGTAATTCAAAATTTTATTTTGAATTATTTTTTCATTCGTTCCAAAAATGTTACAAACAATTAACAAGCAAAAAAACAAAAAAAAAATTGGGTTGAACTAATCTCTAACAACAGCTTATCGCTAATACAAAAATCTCGCATAACGAAATGATGATTAATTATTAATCAAGATATCACTAGCTAATATTCTTTGCATCTAATCTGAGAATAGCTTTCCGATTTGTTTTCGAACAACTGGCATGACTTTTTCGTTTAATTTAATTATCTTTCAATCAGGTAAAAAAATTAATCCACCAATTCTCATCCATCGTTACATATATTTACAGACGACGAAGGAATAGCGGAATCAGGAATGTGATGTTCGAATACCTCGATTCATTCAGGGATCAACGAACACGAGGATGCTTTAGAGATATTTTGAGAAGATTGTGCGGTGCAAGATATATATGTATATATATAAATATATGAATGAATATATATATAAACATATATAAACCGCGGAAAATGGAAGAAATCCTTGTATCTACTCACGAGATATACCAGAAGTGCTTCTGAAAAAGAGACGAGAAACTAGCTTAGCTTCGTTGCTTGAGAGGAAGCGTCACGTTCGAGATGATTTACGTCTTTTTTTAGTTTTCTTGCGAGAAGAACAACAACAATAACAACGGCAACAATAACAACAATCAAGACTATTGCATCTTCTCACAAAACGTTTCGTGTACGTGGTAGTAAACGAAATACGAATGCTTCAAGTCGACGAATAATAATATATTATATATATATACACACATATATATATACCGTCGATAATAATTTTAAACTTTCACCGCGAGAATGTGAATGATACGAGTGAAAAAGAAAGTACCGTTCGACGATCGATGCCTCGAGTGTTCGAATGATCAGGTTTCGATCGATCGATCGATGAAAACAAGGTTATTCCATTCGATGGTTTCGACGATACATTTTATCATCTCAATCCGTTCATCTTCCGGGGAAAGACGCGGAGGAAGCGGAAAGGGGGAAATACAGAGTGCAGAGTGTGAAATTCTGACGAGCGGAATGATTGAAAATTTTCGAGGGATTCGAGATGATTATATTTCTATTTCTGGGGAAGTTCGATCGAGAGGAGGGAGGCATAGGAAGCGAGTTGTTTCGCTCGGATTTGTGTACAGATTCTGTACGAGGAAGAGGAATTATTTTTTTTTCGCGTCGAAACTGCTTCCACCGTGTTCGGTAATGTAAAGTTGAGAACGAATTGATGTGATTTTCATTTTGCGACGAGTGGCTGTTTGAAAGTAGTGGGAGAGAATTACCGAGAGATGAGCGTGTAGCATCGTAAACGATTTCTCCTCGCCTCTGTTCTTTTCTGTAAATAATAATGTAAATCGACGATACTGAATGTTCTCGAAAAACGGACGAGGCGGTTTTTTTCAAATCGGATCACGGGAGAGCGATCATAATTCCGGGATCGAGGAGTTGTCTCCTTCTCTCCCTTTTCTTTTCTTTTCTTTTCTTTTCTTTTCTTTTTCTTTTTCTCTTTTTCCTTCACGAAGAAAAAAGGCGACGATCGATGCTCGCGTTTTTAGGTACCGCGATGTAGATAAATCTCCAAGTTGCATATCTTAAGGATTGTAAGATGCGTATTGGGTTGCCACGTTGCGATCGAGATCTTTCAATCGAGCTTGAAGAAAAATCAATTTTTCTCTCGCCTAATTTTTTTTCTTTTTTCTTTTTTTTCTTTTTTTCTTTCATCATTCACGGAATATACAATTTATTGGAAAATTCGTATTCAAAATCGTGAGTGGCAACCATCCGTCCAAAGGGGGTGTAGTAGAAATACCGATTAAAGAAAACACTGCCTAGAATGAAAAAAAAAAAAAAAAAAGAAAAAAAGAAAAAAAAACAAACGGGGAATATGAAATAGGAATACGAGAGAAGAATGGATTTCCTCCTTTTTTTTTCTTTCACGATAGGAAGAGAATTAAGAGAAATAAATAAATAAATAAATAAATAAATAAAAGTAAAGTAAAAAAAAAAAAAAAAAAAATTTAACATGTCACAGTGGGAACAAGAAACTCGCATCTTCGTAGAAGTCATATCACTCTTTTCACGGGAATCACTCGACGATCCGTATAATAATACATAATATTTACTAATCATCGACAGTTCGATTCTTCGAAATCGAGACGTTCTTCGAGATCGTTAATCATAGATCGTAGATCGTTCGTAACTTTTGACATCGTTCATCGACGCCGTTTCGTGTATCGTTTCGTATATCGTTTGACCGATCTCTCTCTCTCTCTCTCTCTCTCTAAAAACAAAAAACAAAAGAAACGTGAATCGATGAACCTTCAACACGACGGACCAAAACTGCTTCTCTGTTTGCACGATTCGAACGATGATCGATGATCAATAGGATTTACAATTTAGACAGGAATATCACGAGGGATAAGTAAGTCTGGTGGAGGAGAAAGGAACGATCGAATCTTGGATCGAGATTGAAAAAAAAGAAAAATTGGACGAAAATTTTAGGACGACTACGACTACGACGACGAATTTCCACCACGTTCCGTTTTGAGAACGGAAACGGAAGATCCGATCGATCACCCTCCGGTACTTAGAGGTCGGAAGATTTGCTCGATGCTACAAAGAAAAAAAAAAAAAAAATCTGTGTACTTAATTCTCTATTTTTACCGTATATTTGAGGCAATGTAGGAAGGAGGGGGGGAAGGGAGAGGGTGGGGGATTTTTACGCGTTTGAGAGTCGCGTGAAATTTCTGATTATTGTTCTCGAATCAGGGTAAAAAGAATTGATTCTCTCTAATATGGAAGGGGAGAGAATCGTGTTTTTTGGAAATTTCAAATTCACTGCCCACATGTATTTTTGGAGGAACGTTTTTTATATTCGCTATTAAGTAGTCGCGCGTGAATATCGACTCGTGAATCTTTTACTTGTATCAGGAGATGTGAATATGAGTCCGGTCGGCTCGATCATTTTATTATCGATATCGTATTATATACTCGATCCGTGGATCCGTGATCGAGAGATTGAAAATGATATCGAGTGAATATTGACTGAAACACGAATTATTTGATTGAATAATTAGATTACAGCGCGAAATATACGAAAGTGTGATTCGAAACTCGATAGTATGATGAAAAGGTAGAAAGAATAACATCGATCTTGATAGATTCGAGCGAGGACTAAACGAACCATTTATGATAATTTTTTTTTTTTCTAAAAATTCTCTTCTCTGATTCTTCTCCAAGTCACTTCGCTTGACGACTTTATAGAAACGAAATTAGACGGCACGACTGATGATTAATCGATAATCGAGATATTTTTGTAAAGGAAATTCGATAATATCGACTTAAAGAGAGGAGGGGGAGAAAAAAAAAGAATTTGCCAATCGACTGCCAAACGCAATAGAGAGTATTATAAAGCGATAAGGTTTTATTAATTACTTATCAAACTCCCATGAGGGGGGAGGTTTGTTTCCTTTCCAGGTTAGAAAATTGTTCCAAATAAGAGATAAGATTTCTTAGATGCGTAATATTGTATATAATTGTATAATGAGAATGGGATAAGATATAGGCGAGTCGATAAAGGAAAAGTTCGACAAGTTGCAGTTTCCAATCCATCGAATTTCTTTGCTACGATATCTATCGCTGTACATGCTGTCGCTGTGTTATCATTATTGTAATCATTGATGTTTCTCGTGTAAATGGATAATTGTCACAGCCCCCCCCCCGGGTCGTTCGAGTTTCGTTTTACGGGAAATGCACGCGTTCTTGTTCTCTTCCTTCTCTTAATGAAATTTAAATGAAATCACAGATCGGTTTCTCATTCGAATTCTGGAAATGTGTAAACGCGTAGGTGGATGTGTGTCCACGATCAAGAATCAATATCGTTTAGTTCATTCAATTTCGTTCTGTTCCTCCTCTTTCTTCGAAAAATAATCTCGTGTCTTTCGGATGATTGTGACGCACGTTTTACGATGTTTTACGTTTTTTCGTGACTTTTTTTTTTCTTTTTTTTTTTTAATAGAAAAAGTACTTGGATGCTTTTACAAAGTCGATTTTACTTTATTGCATCGATATCGATGCACGACGATTATTTGTTTTTGCTCTCCAATGAAATTTCTCGGATCATGTCGAAAATAATTTCTTATATTTTTATGAAAACTAACTTTGTTAACTTTTCGAAAAGTTAGGCAAGTTTTCTCCTTTATAATATTTTTCGTCTCTTCTTTTTTTTTTTTCACAGCTTGTTCAATTTTCACGCGAATTTCACAAAAATTTCACATCGATCCAACGCTACAATTATTGCTTACTTTATGCTATCCCGAATCATTGACGCGACTCTACATAGTTTTATGCGCATAAGAAATCAATAATAAATTAATGTGATAACTAAATAAATAAAGGGAGATAATTTTTGCAATCTCATTTAATATTCAATTTCCATGAAAATGTTCCATTGAAACGTGTAACTAAAAGATCGACAGTTTTTAAATTATTTGTACATAATAATAATAATAACAATAACAATAACAATAATAATAATAATAATAAAAATAATTATCGAATTTATTTAAGAAATGATCCTATATATTTTCTAATCAAATTATTATCGCGTGCGTGTATAATTCCTCGATTGAAGTGACGTTGTATTGCTTGTAAAAAAAAAAAGAAAAAAAAAGAAAAAAAAAGAACACGGTTGATCAACCAATTAACAAATCCCAAAAAATAAATGTCGCTTTCATCGAATCAGATTCACCAGATTCATCGTGAATCGCGTCAAACACCCGCTCGGATTTTTTTCATGTTTACGAGTGTAACGCCACAAATAATGGAAAATTTTCGATCATCGTCTGTGTAAGTGTGTGCTTCTGTATACATATACCACGATCATATCATAACGTAATTGTAAAAAAAAAAAAAAAAAAAAACAAGAAAAAAAGGAAAAAAAAAAGATCTGTATAATATGATCTGAATTATATCTATGTTCTAAGGCGTTCAATGTCATTGCAGCTTTCCATACGTACGAAGGGTATAAAAATTGCGGAATTTGGATTGTCGGATAAATTTTGCCAAATTATTCTCGATCGAATAAACGTTCAACATTGCCTCGTTTTGAGAATTATGGATAATGTGAAAGTGAAAGTGTGAAAGAATTTTTTTTAATCAGATCTCTCTTCGAAAAAGGGCAAAATTTATTGTGCACAATTAATAAGAAAAATAACGATTCTTTTTTTTTTTTTTTTTTTTTTAGAACAAACGCAATCGAACACGAATTGTTTCGAACGAATTTAAAATTATGATGAAAAATGCAAAGATGCGCGTAGGTCGTTGCATCAAGTTTTGAATTGGAGTGAATTGGAATCTCATTTGCACCGTGCTCGATTTTACGCGTACGCACCACAAGTTCGATGGAAATGTTAAATTTATTTTAACATTTGATAAATAACCGGAGAAATCCATTTATTACAATATATATATATATATATATGTAATAAAAAAAGAGTCGAGCACGAAGATATACGATGCGAAAATTGCGTTGTCATTAGTGTAATGAATGCGTTATTCTGTGATAAATCAATATTGTTGGAGCGAGTATGGGGAATTAAAGAGACAAGATGAGGTACAACCGAATGGATGATTAATAGTAAAGTTTTTTTCGATATCGAGTATGGGTTCGTGCCAATTACTATTTTTTCTTTCTTTTTCTTTTTTTTTTTTTTCTTCGCTGGATCATTTGGAGGATCAAGATCCCGAAACGATAATAAATCGACGTGAAACGAAAAAGAAAAAAAAGAAAAAAGAAAAGAAAAAAAGAAATCATCACACAGGAACAATTGTACGATAAATTGATCTAACGATCGTTGAAATCACCTATGAATCCAGCGCATTGTCGCCCGATTCTATGTAAATAATAAGTAGATGATAGGATGGAGAAAGATATGTAACGTTTATATTTTTTAAACGGCGCGCACAAAAAATCGTTGGACACAAATTGTGTTAATCGATAGATGGGATGATGCTTGACGTCTGCGATATTTAACTGGGCAATATCGAAACAAATTGTTGACAAATTCTGACAACAACGATTTATTTCACTTCGGAAACCATTCCTTTACACACAGATTTATATAGATGGATAAATAGACGAAGAGGACGGAAAGAAAAGAAGAAGAAGAAGAAAAAAGAAGTAAACGAAATATCATTTTTTAGTATTACCATATCTTCCTTTATTATGCTCGAAGATAATGCACCGATGCGTATTTTATCACGATGCGTATTTTTATAAATATTATTAATCTATTTAATAAGGAGAAAGGGGGAGGAAAAAAAGGAAGGATTGGATCAAAACGGTTATTGTTATTTTTATTCGTTTTATGCGCGTAAAATTTTTTTCTAATCTTGTGCAGAAATATTTAAATATTTCAAGTTTCGCAGGTTTTGATCGAGCATGTACCGAGCTACATACGTATATATATATATATATATATATATATATATACACGTGTATGTATATTTCCACGACGAGCAATAACGCTGAGATTTGCGTGCGCGAAAAGAGAAATCATGTATGCCGTGTGTAAGTCTACTGTTTTCATCTCTCTTTTTTTTTTCTTTTGTAAATATGCAATTTTTTTTCTTTTTTTTTTTTTTTTTACCCAGCTGTCAGAACAGCCAGAATCATTTGGAATGATTTTGCGAATCATTCGTCCGACCGATCGTTCGTTAAAATATTCGTAAAATTATCCCAAAATTATGATACTTTTGTCGTAATGCTAATCATAAAGAGCGTAATTAATGTAAGCGAGAGGAGAAAAGAAAAAAATTGTACAGCAAGTGCAAAATGCACGAAGGGACACGGGTTGTCTCGTCGAAAATAAAAAAAAAAAAAAAATAAAAAGGAAAGAAAGAAAGAAAGACGAAATATACATACGTAATAAACATGGTTCTTCCAAGTAAAAAAAAAAAAAAAAAACACATCATCCTTTTCATGCATTTCTTTATTTTGATCGAGAAAATTCCAATGAAAAAAACGAGTTTGTTTTATTTTATTAATTTTTATTAAATTATATTAAAATAATATTAGTAATAATAATAATGATCGTTTCATCGATAAAATATTTTCAAAGAAATTTTGAAAGGAAATTATCGTATCCTCGAAAATATACATAGCTAAATAAAAATATCGATTTAGAGACATGGATTCGTCGTGAAATAATGTAAATTTTATACGAAACTGTTATTGTTTTTCTTTTAGTGTATATAGACAATGCATACGTCGAAACGTAATCACGTATCGAATTGAAACTTTTTTTTTTTTTTTTTTTTTTTTTTTTTTTTTTAATTTGTTCCCAACATTGGACGTATTTCGATACAGCAATATATCAATATTGCACGTGAGATTGATACGATTTCCACGCGTCATTTCTAGGAAATTATTCTACACGTATGCGCGCTCCGTTTCTTTCTTTTTTTTTTTTTTTTTTTTTTTTTTCTTTTTTTCAATACATTGGATACCTCTTCTTTTCGTTATTTATTTTATTTATATCTGGAAGAAGAGAAGAAATTTTTATCACGAGGGCGGTTGAACCAGTTCGAAAATATTCGAATAATTAAATACAATATTATAATAAAATACAAATGTTATATTTGTTGCACGTTAAATGGCCAATATATATCATAAAATCATTCAAAACTTATTGAATTATATTGAAATAGTTGAATTTGAATTTTAAAAATTAACCATTTTATCCGCAACGATTGTGATTTTTTTATAATCAGACAGTTTATTATTTTTAATTTTATTACAAAATCGCTATTTTTGGAGGTTAATCGGCTTAAATCGAATATTCGAAAGTGGAATATTTCTGGGGCGATCCCGCAGCCTGTGTCTGAGGCGATGAAGCGGAAGTTGACGAAGGTACATTGTTAGTCGTTCTTGTATTCAATGGCGCTTTTGGAGGTAACGAATTTTTGTTGCGCATCTTCAGATTTGGTTCGAGTGTTGCGTTACCACTGTGTGGACGACCTAAATATTAAAATTTTAAAATCAAAATAACGAATAGGTGATAAAATTTAATAAAAATCCATTTCGTACGATTGTTATCTACAGTTGGTAAAGAGAATAACGGATCAATCTGAATTTTAATAAAATTGAACAGGGAGAAAATTTTAATGGATAAATAATATATACTTTCATCAACTTTTCATTAAAGGTAACGTATGTATTTCTGTCGTGAAAATTAAACATAATATATATATATATATCGTTCTTGAAACGAGATCAGTTTACTTGTTATCCTTTGAGCAAGATATTTTACTTTGATATGATAAGGAAAAGGAATTTTTTTTTTCTTACTCGCACAATAAATGAAGCAGAAGAACAATTTTTAAAAAATTATCAAATACAAAAATGAATATTTTTAAGTGGATTTGTCATTTATGCAGAATATATTTTACAATTTCTTATAGAAAAGAATATCCATTTCTAGTAAATTTAATATCGTATCGTTCGGTATTTCTCTTTAAAAATAATGTGGAAAAAATTAAACATATTGGATATTAAGAATATTAAATTTTTATCCACTTTGACTAGAGAATTTAGCAATTTCTATTCCATTTTTTCCTTCTTTTTTTTTCGTAATAATTTCATTAATTTTTTAATCTAACTAATAATTATAAGAATCATCCTTTCGTGTAAATGACGAAAACTTGTTCGAAAGTATTAGAAGGAAGAGATGTGAAGTGTTAAATGTGAATGTGCTGTTTGCAGTTCCTTTCTTTCTTTCTCTCTTTCTTTTTTTTTTTTTTACTTTCCTCTTAACTGACTCAGCATTCTCGAGAAAATCCCCGGTGAGTTTTCTTCGGGCTTTTTGTCTTCGTTATTCTCGTGATTAGGATTCCGACGCAGAATGCGACTCAACGATCCTGCTCGAGGGTGAAATATTTTTTTCGACGTGCCGTCTTTATCCACAAGCTTCAGCATCCTGCCCAAAGAGTTGCTCTTCTCTTTTTTCGATGTCTCCTCGCTAGAGCATTCTATAGATTTAATTGGATTCTGACGAAACAAAGACATTTTCAACATTAATTTCCTATCTCCAAGAGTATCGCGAACGGATTAATGAATCGTCAATACTTTTTTTTTTTTTTTTTAAAGATTAAAAAGAAGACTATTAGACGAATGAATGAATTAGGCGAATGATCGTAGCACATAATTTTAAAAAATTGGAAATTTTCGAGAGAAGCGTGATAGTGATTCAATCATCGTATAAGTTATCGTGTATGAAAAAAAATTATATGGAAAAAAGTTGGGGAGGGAATACATCTTTCGGTCAGAGAAATTTATACACACACATTTTTGACAAGATAGAAATTGCTCACCGTATCGCTGTTGACATGGGGTGATTTATCCGTGACAGGTGTCTGAGAACGTTGCTTAAACATTTTCCCCATTCTATTAAGCGTGGCAGTCTTCAATTTTCTGGCATCCTGTCTGACAGTTTCAGCCCTCGAGAGTCTTTGAGTCAACTGCTCGGGCCTATCTTTTTTCTTCGAAACATCTTCATCCTCGTCTGTGCCTAAGATAAACGAATCCGATTGTTAAGGTTGATTTTTTTCCCTTTTTCCCCCTCCCCTCTCACCCGTAATACATTACCATTTCTCTCGATCCTTGATGGGCCTTGATTTAAATTTAAATTGAAATTTTCTCGGGTAATATTTCTTTTAAAGGGAAGAAATGGAAAGCGTGTATGTGTATTTTACATAATTTTTCTTTTTCACACCTCTTTCGCGTCGTTTCCAATAATAATCGAACGAATTCTCTTTTCAAATTACGAATTATTTAAAAATATTTAAAAATTCACCCGAATATTTATATTTTATCCCTGATTATTACACCAATTAAATAAGATCGATATATTTCGTGAATTAAATATTTTTTACGTATCTCGTTTTTGTTCTAATTATTTCGAAGATCGAAGATCACACAAGGAGAAAGAAACGAAATATTTGTCCGACCTCAGAATTTTTCAATACCATCTTCCTTTACTTCTTAAGTTCCTTACTCTATAAATATTAGATATCAATAATCTATCCGTCCATTCTCCACAAAAATTCGAAACGTTTATTCGAACGTATCTATTTCCAAAAATATTCGAGCCAGCAAACTCTCGCGAGAATCCCTATCACGTTGACCGATCCATCTTCTCGAAAAATCCCTGACCTAATCTTCTTCATCCCGGAGCGAAATCTGGTTTCCCTTCTTTTTTACAGTTCGTAAAGAATACTGGTTTACTTCGTTAGCCCCCGGTTTCGAGAGAAACGTATCGTGAGATACACACAGACAGAGAGAGAGAGAGAGAGAGAGAGAGAGAGAGAGAGAGAGAGAGAGAGAGGTGAAAAATAAGGCAATAGAACTCGGATAGGATTTCTTCCGAGTGTGATCATCAATTTGTGGACACACAATGTTTCCTTTGCGACTTCTTTTTCCACGGAACGTTCGACATCCTCGTGGTTTATGACACAGGCCGTTCTTTATCGAGGCTGGCTGGAAACGGAACGGCAGGGAGGAACGACTTTCGATTTACGAATGGCCGATTTATATATATATATATATATATAAGGACACTTATATCGTGCCTAATTGGCGCTTTTTCAGAAATAACGATGCTCATCCTTCCCATTAGGAAAGTTTCCACATTGTTCCTCCCCATTAACGAACAGTTTTTCTCCTCATCCCCTCTTCTTGCGATTTTTGCATTCATGTCAAACGTTCTTTTTTTTTTTTACCATTTTGTTTCCTCGTCGATGATTCGATTCCTTCTGCTGTTTTTTTCCCCCATGCATTGCTGTTAAATTTCAAGCTTTTCATTCGCGAAAGGTTGAAAATATCGAAAGGTGGAACAAAGGAATCGGACCGATAAAAGGAAAACGTCAATTTTTTTTTTTTTCGTTAATTCCTTTTGTACGAGTTCTTTTTGACAATTAGAATTTTAAGGTTCGAAGCGAGAATTTACAACGCGAATTACACGGTTCACAGATTCGAATTTATCAATTTTTCTTTCTTTTCTTTTCTTTTCTTTTTTTTTTAGAATAAATTGAAATGCAAATTGAAATTCGCTCACTTTCGCGATCTTTCTTGATTACAACAATTATTGCAGTTTTCATTAAAGGTAAATTGACCGAGGATTAGTGGTCGACAGGATTCAACGAGAATTAAAAATGCGTCGGTAAATAATAAAGTTTAGTAAATTATTAAAAATTTAATACACCATCGAATCAACGGGATAAAAACTTCTAGAAATTGGTGTTTTGTAAATGATGTGGGTAAAGAAACTTTAAAAATGCGGCAATATTATTTATAGTTATATAAAATGATAGATTAAAGAAGGATTTTCATTCATTTTTTTCTTTTTTTTCTTCCGAGCAAGTTTCTTAATTCCTTAAATATAATCTTTGCGATAAAATTTAATGAAATCTCCTTTAATTTTACACAAAGAAGACTTAATTATCGTTTTCTCCCTTTACTACTCCCTTTAATCTTTTTCTCAAAGATATAAATACTGTTTTCGCGGTAAACAGCAATTAATCGGAGATAATAATATTTTTGTTCAAGTAAATTAGTTGTTCACTTACTTGTAGCCCGCAATGTAATCGACTGTGAATCTCTAATTACTTCCTGTTGCGTGGAAATACGGCTCGTCGAATTGTGAGATTCATCGAAACGAGTTGCTTCTGTTGCAGCCTGTTAAATTGCACTTTTGTTATTATTTCATTTCTCAATTTTATTTCTTACAGCATAGCAAGGAGAACATAAATTTTTCTTTTTTCCTTTTTTTCTTTTCTTTTTTTTGTGGAGAGTATCGTGGAAAGTTATTTTTTTAACTCATTCAAATGTATTCTCCTTGAATTTTTTAAATTATCGATTTTTTTTATTCTAATTAATCATAAAAGTCATAGAAATATTCATCGATATTCGAAAGCTATATATAGATATTTTGATAATTTTTATCGAGATGAAACGTATTCCAAAATATACGATAAATTGTTTGCAATTATTAATGCAGACATATATTTTTTTTTTATCAAAAAAAAATAAATAGAAAAATATTTTTTCTGATATTTTAATTAATTAATACCGGGGAGGATGCAAATTGATGCAACTTTCCAGAATACTTTCAATTTATAATTATCGTTATGGAACGAGAATATCTAAAAGCAATAATCTTATTAACAGAAATTAAAGCGAAGCGACTTACTAATTTCTGTGGTTTCTCTTTGTGTGGACTGTCGTTCATTCTTTTAGATGATTAAACAGGATTGGTAGAATCTTTGCTTTTGTTTGATCTTCTTTCAGTTGCTTCTCCCTTCAACTGCTTCTACTACTGTTTAAAGGAACGAAAAAATACGGTTCAATTTTCAAAAAAAACAAAAAAAAAAAGAGAGAGAGAAAAATACGAAGCAAAAATATTCCGATTTTCTCGTGGAATATCTTTCCTCGATTCGAAGGTAAGCCAATAAAATTACAAAATCATCCGTTGTCGAAACGGATGTTTCGAAACCGGATGATCATTTATCTCCGCGAAACTTCAAAATTGCCACGGAACGAGTTTAAATCGGTGGAAAGTGTCACGCGTTTGCCTAAGGTGAAAAAAGGAAAAAAAAATTGGGGATAAAAATTCCCCTTTTCCTTTTTCAACGGAAAAAAATTCGTGGACGAGAGTTGAATATCAGATGGCCGATCTCTCCTCCCCCTCTTCCCCCCCCCCCCTATTTGTCGCAGACCTACCTTGTTACCACGTTTCCCCAAACCGCGACGTATTCTTCTCTCTTTCACCAACAGAACAGAAAAGTTCTCGAAGAAGATCGAAGTGTCCTCCACCCTTTTCTTCCCTTTTTACTCTTCCTTTTTTTTTTTTTTTTTTTTTTTTTTTTTTGGTTAACGATCCACGTCGCTCATCCCTCGACGGAAGTTCTTCGACTTTGATTTCGACCTCGAGACTTCTCTTCGAGCTTGAAACATCGGCGAACGGTTAGCCTATCCTCCCGCTTTCTCTTTTTTTTTTTTTTCCGTCAACAACGTGATTCGTGAGTAGGTGGGACGAGATATTTATATATAGTTTTCACGACATTTTCTACTGGTAAAATGCAATCATACCTCGGTTGGAATCGACGTACGAGCGTTCTCCTTTCTCGTTCCTGGCCTGCAATGGCGGAATGATCGTTCGTTGTTTCGCGAGCTGGTAACGTAGAGGGTGTTGGATCATTCCGTAAATGCTTTTCCACGATCACGAGATTACCGTACTTCTAATCTTTTCTCCAATGGCAACAGCTAATAATCGTGAATTCTATGTGAATTTTTCTCGTCAATGATAGACATAAACCAGTTGTTGGATCGTTGCTTTAAAATTGGAAATTTTATTTATCGGATAAATGAACGAATTTTATTATTTGTCGTATGATAAATGCGATTAGAAAAAATTCGAATAGAAATTTTTTATTTTTCCAAGGATGGATGATCGGGTGGAAAAATGTGTTACAGGATTTTGTATTCAGAAAATTTTGCAACGTTATTTTCAATTTCAATATATATATATATACTTCGAGAGTAATGAAATACCCAGGCGTGGCATTTAATTTATGCGTTATTTCTGTAACAGGCGGTAAACAGGAATTTTGTTTACAGTTCAATCAATTACATCGAGTTTGCATTCGACCCGTTCCCGATAAATTTATCACGATATTGGCAAGGAGTGATACAAGGAGTGATACAAGGGATCCATGGAGAAGAAATTGTATTCGGCGACGATTCGTCCTCTACATACATCGTGCTTCCTAGAAATCCCTAGCTACAAATTTCCGAATAACCACCTGTTGCTCGATATTCAATCTCTTTTGTAATAGCATTAATATGAAACTGCGTACAGCGCGATGTAAACACACGTTAACACACGTCGGCGGATCTCGATCATCGATATTTTCCTTAACGATTATTTCGATAATTAAATTACTAAGAAAATTATCGCGAATTAAAGCAAAATGGCCGTATAATAAAATTCCACAAAGTTTGATCCGTCGAATGTAAATTTCATCAAAATTAAATTTATTCGATTATTAAATTTTTTTTTTCCACTCCGATATTTTTAGTTCCAAATATGGAAAAATAATTTCGAATAATTTTGGATTGGATAATTCATCTCGATGAACAAGATGGGAGAGTTGATGAAATCGAGACATCATGAAATGCAAAATAGGGGCGAGATAAAGTTTCGAATTTGATATATATTCAAGTTGAGTATTCTCCGAAGACCAAAAAGCCGGTGTTTAAATTTGTTTTGAAGTTTGCGTGTCTTCTCTCGTTAACTGGAATTCAGAGAAATACTATTTCATTTCGGGCTTTAATTTCTAGATATAAGTTTCTTTTTTTTTTTTTTTTCAACCCGATACTCGAAACGAGTAAAAATTTAATTTGCATCTGGATAAAAAAATTTATCCGGAGTGATGAAGTCTTCAACGTTTTTTTTTTTACATTTTTCTTCACATCGTCTTTCTTCGTATGAAATTTCTCAACTCAGTAAATCGCCGTTCCAATGATTTCTCGAATATCTCTCTCTCTTAAAATTCCAGAATTTAATATCCTTTCTAATTTCCAATATTTATTCTTCATTGTAAGCTTACCAATTTTCCAATCCCTATCGAACATTTATCCTCGAAATCTTAATTTCTTATCTATTTTAAATCTTAATTTCTTTTTTCTAAATTTAGTTAGTATTTTATCCTCTTTTTCCTTTTTTTTTTTTTTTTTTAAGGTGTAAAAATTGCTCACCGAGCTCACGTGCGAATCGTTAATCTATCAGAAAATCAGAAAATTGGCACGTGTTTTTTACGTTACCCAATTCAAATAGTGAAATTCGAAATCGATAACATGCTCTTTTCTTGTACGAGCTTGTCAGACACATAGGCTACATGGTTCCTTTTGTCGATACATCGATTCAATCTTTATTTTATTGTAAAAATATTTTTTTCCCTCGAAAATCGTGATATTCACAGGGAAGATTGAAAATAGATTTCTGGAATGTTCTTCTCTTCGTCGAGAATATTTATAATGGAAAATATGATAATTAAATGGAAAGAAAAATGATTGAAAATATTCAGAATTACTTTGCATTGATTTTTAATGAGATGCAAATTTTCCCTTTTGAAAAAGTTTATTCCTTTCCTCTTTGAAAAGACATATTCTTTTATTTTTTTTATTCTTTATAAAACTTCGAAGGAGTATATACATATATTTCACATCGAAGGATAAATGCGAAGGGAAAGGATAATTTTCAACTATCATAATTTCGATATGATACCAAAGTTCGTTCATTGATATATGAAATTTTTGATACATGGGTAATCCCATCCCTTATATGGATTCGAGTTCCTTCGATTCTGAGATCAGAGGAAATTTTACAACGGTTATCTAATTTAAAAAGTTTCGAACAGTACTCGAGCAAGGGATCTATAAAAGTTTGTATCTTCTTATTTTTCTTTCCCAATTTCATTCGATTTATTAGTGAAAAATAAATTTATCAAATTTATTCTCCAAGTCGATTTTTCGATTACTTCCATAGTTTCCATAGTTTTTTTTTTTTTCACTCATACGTGAAAAATTAGATTCTCAAATCAGGTTCAAAAATCGAGCCCAATCGAAATTAAACTCAACGATAATTTTTTGAAAAAAATATCAAACAAATTCATGGATTCACGCGATCGATTATCTTTTTTTATTCCATAACAGAAACAGTGGGCAAATATTCTCTAAATGTTTGTATCGTTTCGAGTATACAGTTATGAGTAATTAAACTTCCCCCTCCCCTCCGGTTGGCAAAATTTAATCACTTTCGAAATTCGTATCATCCTGTGGATTAACAGTACACAAGGATACGGAAAACTATTAAATCGAATTTGTTGCGCGATCGAAAATCGTATATTTCGTTTCGAAATGAAAATTTTGAAAAAAGAAAGAAAGAAGAGAGAGAGAGAAAGAAAACGATCGTGTTCCTCTACACTCTGTTACTTTCCTTCGTTACATTATATATACTTGAGAAAGTTCACAGCGATATCAAAGGGAAAGTTTGAAGAAAAACTCGTGTTCATGGAGTCAGCATTTTATTGAATAAGTTACGTACAGTTTCTCCCTTCTTTCCCAGTGCGAGTTTCAAGATATAGCAGCCAGTTCTTTACGAACTCTCTTTCGAAATGGTTTTTGCGACACTGCGCATCTTCGATTTATTACGCGTGAAAATGTTTTTCGATTTTCCCTTCCACGGTGAATTTTTTTTTTTAACGTCGATAATTAATTTCAGAGACAAATCTAAAATCTAGAAATATCTAATTTTTTTAACGACATCTTTTTGATCATCACTTTGCTCTGCTTCGTCCAATGAATTTTCTTTTGCCAAAAAATTCGCCAAAATTTTGTATAATTTTCGGAAGGGATGAAAGGATAAATTTTTCGAAATAAATCAAGACCAACGACTGGATTTAAAGTGGAACATTCTTTTGTCAGGTTGTGCCTCGATCGATATTCTTTCAATTCGTTTCGTGAAAAATGATACTATTTACATTTCGTTTCCAAATATTCCTTTCCGATTGATATGTACGATGCACGATTTACAGAAAAGGTATACAATCGTGTATTCGTTTTAATGCATTCTTTCCTTCTTTCTTTCTTTTTGTATTCGTGTACATTTTATTTACAACACGATTGTGAGAATTGTAATTATTATACCACTTTCTAACGCGTATCTAACTATATCAAGTTTGATACGCGTTGATTAATACACCGCTGTAATTATCTAATTATGTGAATAAATTCTGGTTACGTAATATATCAAGTTAATGATATCTGACTGATATTTGTGTGCCGCATAATTTATTTACGCCAAGCTAATTATAATCAGGAAGCACCATTCGTATAATAGCAAGACGAATATTAATGTATTCGATGGAAGGTTATTTCTATCATATATAAATCGTCGACCTCGAATTCTCTAATTCAGAATTCGCATCAAAGAATTTAAATAGAGCGATATTCGCGAGATTCCATCCATGAAAAATTGGCTAAATAAAAATCTTCCTTTTTCTTTCTTTTTTTTTTTTTTTTATTTCATTTATATCAGATCCGTCAGAGTGAGATTGAATCGACGAATATATAGAATATCGAATTAATTACAGAGAGAAGTACGAATAATACGAAAATTTTTCAATTTTCGTAGTTGGATTAATTCGTATCATCTCCATTCCTCTAATTATCGAAAAGGAGAGACCTGACTTTAAACTCGCCAATTCGAGGGGAAAAAGGCGAGAGGGAAAAAAAAATCCCATCGCATCTTTCACCCTGAAATGAAATCCTCTTTCGAACATCATCCGAATCCACCTCGAAACAAATCTCTCCGAATCGAATCTCCTTTCAAACATTAACCGTTCGATCTCACGTTAAACCAATATATCCGTACACACTTAATCCCCGAGCTAATAGAATATTAAGGGATTGAATTGATTAATCGGTGATTGCAATTTTACCGTTCACCACTCTTCTCTCCCCTTCTTTCATAAAGCATCGAAGTCACGAAAGCAACGAGCGAATTCGTCGAGCAAGATAAAATATCCGCTCGAGCTTTTTTCCCTCTTTTCGTTCACAGATTCTATAACGAAGAATTCTTCGATAGATTTTAATTTCAATTTTTTTTTTTTTGAAATAATTTTAATTTAAAATCGAAAAATTAAAAAGACACGTATCCGCGAAGAGGTTAATTCGGTTAACCTTTTAGCTAGTTCTATCTAAAAGCGTTATCCGGAATGGCAGAAAGAGGGATAATTGACGGGCGACGAACGATCCGGTGGAAGGAAGGAAGGAAGAGCGTGGCGCGAGCTGGCGCGAGGAGAAGCGGTCCTGGATTCAGTCGGCGGCCAGGATTCGTGGCGCGCGCGTCGATGTACGTGGGCCGGCTCGCTCGTCGACCCGCACCACTTGCGCCGCGTCGCCAATCGCCGAGCGTCACCACTCGAAACCAATCGCCCGCAGCTGGCCGCGATTTAAACCTTCGAAAAAACCCTCGATGAAATGAAGAAACAATGTTCTCGCGAATGGAAGCGTAATTTTTCCTTTCTTTCCCCCTCCCCTCTCTCTTTTCTCCACGATTCTCGAGAGAGTCATCATCAAGGGAATCGATTCATTTCTTTCGAATGTGTAAAGAAGAAGAGAGAAGGTGCGGGAAATAGCTCGAGTTAAAAGTGTTGAACGTAACGTAAATTTCTCGTCGATCTTCCCTCTTCCGACCGATCGATCGATTTCGTTTTCTTATTCAACGCAAAGTGAATACTTCCTTCATGAAGAGATCAAGATTTTTTCGAATCGAATCGGTGGATGGAACGTTTGTGTGTGTTGTGACAATAACTCGATGATCCATTATTCGTATTCTCTCTAACTCTCTTCTGTGACAGAAATTGAGAATTGCTTTAGAAAATTAATCGTGGAAACGTATTGAATGAATTTGAAATTGAATTGTGTCGAGAAGTGGAAAATTTATCGACAGATTTGCAGGTTAATTTTTAAGAAGATACGAGAGACCGATTAAAAATAATATTTAATTAGATTATTTTATGTTCATCATTGACATTGAATTTTTCGTTACGATTAAACAAATTTCAATTTGAAAAATTCTAGAATGATACGTCAAATATACTATAATGCACACCTCGAACTGTTCACGATCAATATTTTATAGGCGTATTTAAATTAATTTTTTTCCTCGGTAAACAACACGGTGGACGGTTTTATCAAAGCTCATTAGAAAATTTGCATCGTGATCGAAATTGGACGAAACGGATTCGTTTCGTAACGTAAACGAACGATAACTATTTCCGGAATCCTTTGACGCAACTATACAATATAGTTCACAACTATGATCCGTACAATTCAATACGGAATGTAGAGCAGAATTTATACACGGTGAAAATTCGTCGCAATCACGAACAGAATCTATCCAGGTTTCGGATCCGAATTCATCGAAACTTAGGAGCAATTACCATAAAATGTCGATCAATCGTGATCTCAGAAATTCTCGTCCTTCTGATACTCTCGCTCAACTTGTTTAAGACCCGTTCAACCCCCCAGAGATCCCGGCCGGATCTATCTGTCGAATAAACCGAACCAAGGATTTATCGGTCTTACATGTGTAAGTAAAATATATTCACAACTGCGTTAAGAGGAATGTACATCGAGTAATATATATATATATATACATCGGAGAGAAAGAGAAATTTTTCACCTAATAATAAAAAAATTCGAAGAAAACGTTGAATCGTGTGTTTAAGGAAGTTTTGATTAAAAATTCGATCCAAAGATCCAAGAAAGATATTCAGTATATATTCAATATTTAAACTGTAAGAGGGTGAAGGAGAAATTCGCGAGGAGAAAGTTTATTGTAAACTGTTCGATTTGACCGAGTTTAAACGTCGGAGCAGGAAGTTTGAAAATTTTGTGAGAAGAAAATCGTGAATTCATCGTGAAATCTCGAAAAGTGAAATGTGTACGATACCGTTCGGTTATTTTCCACTTATTTCCGTACGAATAAATATCGGTGGTGGGCTGATCCTCTGCAACGGGATTATAATAAGAAAAAGTACTTCGATACCTCCTTGTTACCTCCAGCGACGATTGAACGACGATTATTTTCATCGATGGCTCTAATGCCGTACGTTGGTAAGCAAATATTTATTCACTCGTGACGTGCTACAACTACGTAATTCCTTAACAAATATTCAATTTATATTTATATATATATCACGAGATTGTACGTTAGCAAGTTGCAAAAGCGAACAATTTAATATCTTATTATCGATTATCTTATCTATTATCCCTTGGATGCGTTAAACGGATGAATTTCTCGAACGAATTTATCTCGATCGATTAATTAATGATCGACGAGGAGATGAATTTACAATGGATTGAAACAATGGAAGAGAATTTCGAGAAACGAATATTCTTTATTATTATTATCTTTCTACCCGTTTTGTACGTGTTCATTTTAAATGAGATTGGGGGGGAAAAAAAGGGGAAAACGTGGATTTTTTTTTCAGGAAAAAATCTTTTGTATACCGAGATCTTGATACCTGCGAGAGAAAATTTTTGTTTGATTAAAAACTAATTGTATCGTGCAGTTTGTAATTCCGGAGCGGAAATTGTGTTAACGTTGTTTTTTTTTTTTTTTTTTTAATGAAAAAAATGCACAGAAGAATTACAATTAATATATTTTTCCATTTTTTTTTTCGAATATCATATTGAGGGGAGGAAAATTTACCAGATATCATTTTCAATATTTTCAACGATTGTTCGTGATTTAATATCGATTTGTTATTATTCGCCATTATCGATTACTGTTCTGTCCATTGTTTCAATTCGTGCTGCTGGCATATTGCCGAATTTTTCGATATGTCGTTGTGTCATCTTATATAAATGTTTCGATTTTTATCAAATTAACAAACCTTTTTTTTTTTCTCAAACGAGAAGAGAAAAATGAAAAAAATGAAATAGGGGGAGGAAAGAAATGTGATTATCAAATGCTATTCGTCGTTTATGGAATATCAGAAAATTTTGGAAATCTAGCATTTCGAAATTCGAACTCGTTGAGATTTTATTACGATATTAAAAAAAAAAAAAAAAAAAAGAAAAATATGTCGCGATTAAAGTTTATTTCCATTTGAACACGAATCACGCACGTGCGATCATTTTCAATCACGCCGGAAATCAAATTTTCCATCCATTTTTTATCATTTCAAAGTTGACCGAGAAAGCACACACGTCCCGTGTGTGTTCGTTTTAAAGATCAATGTATCCTGAATTTCTTATCTATTCCTCGAAACCGGAATAAGAAACTGTCGTAATTTCGGGACGTGACTTTGTTAACAATTCATTCAATTGCACGATATTTGAGCTAAGACTTTACGGTTATTAAAATTGTTCGCGGTGTTATTAAAGCAACAATAAATGATAAACTGTGTAAAATTAATGATTTATAGGAAAATATTATATATATATATATATATATATATATCGTTTTTCTATTGTTTACCTTTAATAGATAATTTAAAATTTCGAAAATCGAATATTAAATATTAACATTAAATAGTGTTTGATTCGAGCGGAATTCGTGAAATTTGAAGTAACTAACGAGAGAAATTAAGTGTTATAATTGGATAAAGGTAGAATGTCGAGCGAACGATGAATAATTTATGAATAATGTTTCGGGAAACGTATTTCACTTAGAGGAGCTGAGAAATCGGACAAATTGAAAGATATTTGGCGACGACACATTTTCCACGCAGGCACAATTTTTATTCAATTCTCTTCTCCATTATAATTGATGTGACGGTAATCGATATGGCGGAGAATCGAGGGTACGCCTTGGGTTGAACCAGGCACGAAATTCGTTATTAAAAATCGCTGAATTTCGAGGTTATCGTGGCAAATACGATACGTGTTCTTGGACACGTAACGTGGCAACAATTATCGTTATTCTAAATCTATTGATAATTCATATTCACGGAGATATGAATTTTGCGTTCTCGTAAAATTTAATTTAAGAGAAAGGATAAATAAATAACGCGAGACAACGATTAATGATTAATGAAACGCTTCTTAAAAAGAGGAAGAGGAAGAGGAAGAGGAAGAAAGAATTTTAACGTGCAATCCAACTGTGCGAATTCATTAATATTTCACTTATATACGAATATACTTCAACCTCCTTTACCATCCATTTTCTCCATTTAATTGTTTACGACATTGTGAAGTATAACGAGGCGGTAATTTATTCTAAGGAACAAGTGAATAAAAGTTTCATACAAATTCGTTCTCAAGAAACGAAAAAAATTGTTTAATTAGTTACAAATACAAAGCACGAGATACGACTGGATTGCTTACCTTCTCTTCTTACTTTGCCCCATTTCCACCGTGTGAAATACATGTAACGTTGGATATATATATATACATGATAGAATTTGTCAAACTATATAAAATTATAAAAATTATAAAAATCTATGTCTAATATTTGTACGCAAAATTTTTTTTAAACAACGAATTTTTCGCACGAGAACTTTTCTGATAATAACAATGTTTAGAAAAAATTTTTTTGAATAAACAAGGGAACGAGATTTTATTACGTGAAATATATCGAAATCATTTTTTTTTTTTTTTTTTTTTGCCGAAAACGATCCGTCACACGTCGCGTCGCTTTGCGACATTTTCATCGAATACTCGTGGCTTTTTTTTTCTGGGGAAAATTGTAGAAGAAGTTATTTTATTATAATTCTAAGCAATGTAGAGTGTAAAGCTCGATACAATTCGAGATGAATCTTGAGGATGGAATATTTCTTAAGAAATGGACGTTGATTTTCTATTACTGTTTATTTTCGTTTCTTTCTCTTTCTTTGTTGTCAGACAAAATTTTAAACTAAATTTTCTTCAAGAAATAAAAGTCATTCTAAAATTTCCAAGATCGTTAATCGTAATCAAATGGTTTGAATTTAAGAAAAATATAACAATTGTTCAATAATTCGCAATAATATCATTTCGTTATAAATCAACGAAATATTTTCTCATATTTTCCTAATAATATTAACGTAAGATAAAAACTTCATTATTTCTGGAAAGATTTGATCTAAAAAAAAAAAAAAAAAAGGAAAAAATAAATCTAATAATTTTTACCTCGAAATACGGGTATCTCATTACGCTTATAACCGAGAAGAAGAAAAAACGAGGAATTTTAATATAAAGGTAATTAATTGGTAGAAAAAAAAACCAGCCTTACTAATTTTTTTTTTTTTTAAACGTGTATCGATAATAAGAAATAAATTGCTTCGTTGCGTGATCAATGGTAAACGGATAGAAAAGTATAAAAAGAATTTTTATTTTAAGAAAACATATATAAAAAGTATAAAGATTTGTAAAAAAAATATATATGTATGGAAATAAAATTATTCAAGATAAAAGCATAAAACATTTTACGATAAAATCGCAACAAGATGAGAATAAAAGTAGGAATGAAAGTTGCAAAATGAATAAAATTTTGTCAGATTTATGGAAAATAATCGCGGATGAAATATTTATCGAACACATGTATATTTTATTACGATATAAATATATTATATTACGAATACAATACATGCGTACTCTCCTCCCTCGTTCGTATGCAAATAAATTATATTTCTCACGATAAATAAATAATATTTGCAATTTTCAATTAAACGTTTAACGCACGATATCAAGATATAAGAATTATTATTAATTAATCAAGTAAGAAGATCATCGAGTTTTTATTTCTTTCTTTATAAAAATCTTATCGAAGTTTCGTCCAAAATGGAAAAGTTTTCGAAAAGAAAATTGGTTCGATAAAATGAAATCTTATCGCGATTTTTTTTCTTCGAATTGAAGAGGAGGGAAAAAAAAGAAAAGAAAAAAATGATCGAAATTGAGTCGTCAAAAAAGACCAAGTTGTCCCAAGTTGATCCCACCCTCGAGCAAGGAGTCTGGAATTAAAAAGTTTCGCGAAGATCGAACCAACAAGTAGTTTAACACTTTTTGTAAAATTGTATTGTTTATTTTTATTCTAAGTTGAAAAAGATTCTCTTCGAAATGGAGATACGGATAATTGTTTCTTCTTAATTTTTACCGCATTGTGTAAGAAACCGTAGGAGAAACATTTTATCCTCTTTGAATTTTACATCGTGCAATGAATAAATAAGAAGAGGAATAAATTTTTTTTACTCTTTACTTTGCTTAAATTTAATAGAAATTTAAAAAGCTTCTTGACCCGTAAGTAATTCTTTTCTTTCTCTTCTTTTCTTTTTTTCTTTTCTTTTCTATCATGATTCTCGATTTTTTTTAAAATTCAACTCGTCGATTTCAATCTCTTCCCTCGCAATAATATTTACAATGCAACACCGTTTACCATTAAATATTCAAAAGACGGAAAATTCAACCTGTACGTATTTATTTAGTCATTTGTTATTTATTTAATCCTAAATAATCTTTTATTATTATTCAAATAAATATAATATAAAATGAAATTATCAATATTTGTCGACCGTTGTTGCTCCACTTGGAAATCGTGAGATCAATTTCTCATTATCCATTCGATTCGAATCGTCGTTTGCTCATAGATCACATACGTATGATTGCGTGTACGTATATTTAATCCACGAAGATTTCTACTGGTAATTATTTGCAAAAGATGTATATATATATATGTATCAATTGCGAAAGCGATATATCTTGCTATATATTCTTCTCCGAATATCTTATACTCCATCTTGATTAAAATTGCAAAATACCACTTCAGTAGCTTCATTAATTCATTTTCTAGGGAGGAGAAACGAAACTCTTGCCAAAGTTTCGTGATGCATTGTGTACGGCTGTACAAAGACATATTTCAATCGTGGTTTCGTACAGGGAGGAGACAGAAATTCTCGCTATTTTAGATCGCGAATCGATATTGCGAATTAATTTACGATCGAGTTTTGATTTCGACTCGAGACAAATAGGATAATTCGGTTGAAACCAACCGAAGATATCTGACGTTTCTCTCTAACCTCTCGATCGACAATTCGATACGTTCCAGCTTGCATTCTGCGAAATCGAGTTACTCGAGTCCCGAGAAATCGAGTCTCGAATTTGATATTAAAAAAAAAAAAAAAAAAAAAAAAAAAAAAGGAAAAATTCATCAACTTCAATCAAATTTTACAATTACCGCTTTGTTTACCACAGAGAAGCGTCCAATGTTTCGATAAAATTTTATTTAAAGAGGGAAAAGTGATGACGTGACGTTGCTTGAAACTATGCAAATTTACTCGTATTGTGTGCAGCTGAAAATTGGCCAACAGAAACTTCGATCTTCTTCATTATCGTGGAAAATTCTTCTGAAAATTTCCATGTTTTTTTTTAATGATAATATATAACGAGTATCGTGCACTGTAACACACTCGTGATACGTACGTGTTAACGTACGCTTCCTGAATAGATGTAAATGTATTTCCACGAATAAGCTTATTAATTATCCCGAATAAATACGGTTTCAGAGTGTGCGAGCGCATTTTATTCATTATCCGGATCAATATATTTTTCCGATAAAATATATTGTTAAAAATAAATTTTACGCGACAATAAAGTAAATATGTGCATTAAATATCAATTAATATTCATCAAATATATGATTATATAAATATATAAGATTTTCTCATTTTAGTCTAATTAGGATTAGGGTTTTTCCCAGAAAAAAGTATTCGTGATGATCGTATCAATGCATATCAGTTCGTGAAAACGGCTCACGTATCCCTATTTTCGTGCAGTAAACACACGCGAAATAAAAATGGAAATATCGGCGAATATTTTTATTTTTAAATAATAAATTTCAAATGATCATTATATATTTTTATAAAATATCGATGCAAAATATCGTGATTTTCCATAAATTATTCTTTTGTTATTACTTATTTCTAAGAGAAAAAAGGAAAAGAAAAAAGAAGATTTTATTCGTTCGTTCATTATGATTTTTCGATCGATCAATCTCTCATTATTCAAATAATCACAGGGAGCAAAGAAGAAGAGTTTCGAATAATTTTTCGCTTGGAAGATGATATTTAAGAATTCATGCCTCTTTCGTTAATAACTCGGTTCGTCTCGATTATTCAAAATTCTTCATTATTCTTTACGTAGAACGTACGAGGAAAAGTTTCGAATAATTCCTCGCTCGGAGGAATGGTTTTTAAGAATTCATAGCACTTCGTTAAATTCTTGCTCACTGTTCTCCAATCAAACTTGATTCCACGAGAGACCGTCTCGCAGCAACTTCAATTCAAACAACTCATTTGTTGCTCAAAACTTTTTGCATTTAAACGTCCATCTATCTTTACGTAATAATACTTTTTGCTCCACTGTTAAGTTCATGCATATACGAAATAAAGGAACGAATCGAAATTATCGAAATTATTTATTTTTAATCATAAAACTAATTGTTCGAAACTTATATATTTTCCTTTCCACACGTCGCTCGTATATGATTTTTTAATTAATAAAAATTCTCGTCGTTTCTTTTTCCCTTTCGAGATCGAAAAATAATATTCGAAACCTCGGCTCGAAATTTATGTATAACTTTCCACGGGAGATTTTTCTTTCTCCTAGATAGATTTCCAATTTTATATCCGAGCTTGGAACAAACTTGGTTGATAATAAAAGCTGACGAAGACGAATCGTCGTGATCTCGTAATGGGTTACTTTACCCACGATTCAGCAAGTTTATATTCCTAACGATATACACGACTCCCCATTGTGGGATCTTCTCACTCGAAACCGTGTAATAAGATTTAACCAATCTTCTTTACCGTCTGCGATGTTTCGTTTAGTAATAGTTTAGTTCAATGATAAATGAAAGGGTTCGAAAGTTTGTATAAGCTTTTCAATGTAATTTCTTAATAAGCCTTCTTAAGTAAATGCTTCTATTACACTCAATTTGTACAAAATTCTATTAAGAATTACATAAATATATATATTCTAATTTAACTTTGTATTTGATGCTCATTTAAAACATTAAAGTAGATGTATTAAGATGAGTTTAAAGGAGTTTTAACATTCTTTTTAAATGTAAAGTTAATGGTAGTTAATGATCTTCTTCGAAATTCTTTACGTATGCAGAGCCATATCCATGATGATGGGTATTTGAGGGTAACATCTGCAGCAGGAAGTATGAGGAAGCAGGGGTCAGAGCAAACCCCAGGTGCTTTACAGCTGTCATATCCGTTAAGTTATTCGATACACCGTGTGTTATTTAATCCATTCAATTTGATCGTCGGCACTGATCTATGCGTCACTTTGATGCAGTTTGATGCCGTGAAACGTGTGTGGCGTTTTAAGAAGATATTAAAATTAAAATTCTTGGGGATCGTAAAATTTCTCGAACTAACGCCGAGGAACTAAGACCACGATTTTTCATTTTAAATATTATTTTCCAACTCGTCGTTTCAAAATGATTCTGAAATAACTTGTACGATTTTTTTTAGGATTAAAGCAGCAGTCAGATAAAGTGTAATCGCAGCTATAAATTTGAAACAAGTTTTATTACCAGAAATATTCTGAAACAATTCTAAATTTGATAAGTATATAATATTTCGAGGAATAGTTATTTATTTATACATTGGAAGAAGAGAGATTTTTCTTATTAAAAGGATATTTACTTTTTTCTTTCTTATCTTAAAGAAGCAATCTATATCTGGAATAAAATATGTACACGCAATTTATCACACGGAATAAGAAACAAAATCTTTTCCATCATTCCAAAGGATTGAAAAATTTTTTATTCAAACCCTATAAATTACTAAGAATTTCCATCTCTTCATAAACTTCTTGATAACCCAATGAAAAAATCAGACAAGTGATAACGATATTAATAATTACTTATGAAAAATTAAGAAGAAATCACGATCAACGAAAAGATAAGATAACAAGGAATAAATTTTAAATTAAAAATTGATTCGAATAAAAAATATTTTACTAACCAGATAAATCTCTCTTTTATTTTTCCAGAATCGTTAACGGAATATCAAAATCAAATTTACAAGATGAAGAGAATCGATTCCAGAGATAGATATCGGCACGAGTCTTAAGTTTAATCGTTTGACACCGATTTCACAGAGGCGGCCGTCCATGGATGGAACACGGAATATCGATCAAATTCGATCGCGTTGCACAATCGTATCGTAAATCCCCCTTTAAATGGGGGTTGAATTGTGAACGGTCGTTTTGAATAAGATGATGATGTCGGCCACGAATTACAACGAAACCGATACCGGAACGATGGCCAATTATTTTGGTAATCCCGATTTGGATCAATCGTTCGCCACCAACCTGCCCCAACCGACAACTACGTCCACCGTTTTGAACGTGACAACGTTGCCAACAATGGCGGCCGCCACGCATTACGGCCAAACGAATCTGCTCGAGAGTTTGATCGTCCCTCTATACGGAATAATATTTCTCCTGTCCATCGTTGGCAATTCGTTGGTGCTGATCACCCTGGCACGTAACAAGAGGATGAGGACGGTGACCAACGTTTACTTGTTAAATCTGGTAAAAAAGAATTTTCATTTCAATTCATTTTTCTTTAATATTTACGCTTGATGTTTATTTATTTACTTTTTTTTTGTTTCACTCCAATTTCCATCTGGATAAAATGATCACTTAAGGATTGTTATTCGATCATTTTTATTATTGGATTAATCTTGTGAATACAATTTTGCGTCATGTTTTGAAAGATGGATTGCACGTGATTAATATATGAATTTGGAGGATTGTTCGAACGAATTGTAGTATTTTTTTTTTTCGAATCGATTTAAATGAGGATTGAATAATCGGCCGACGGATGAAGAATTTTTCTCGATTTGAAAATTTTATTTTTCGTTTTATTTATTATTTTTGAATATCGAGCAAAGTAAAGTAACGAGATTTTTTTTTTGAACGAGGTACAGGATATTGTAGTAAGTTTTTTCCATTCATTTGGCACTGATACACTTTAAGATATGAATGATGGATGTGTTTCAGAACGGTTAAACCTGATAAAGGTTCCGGCAATATCTATTGGTAACGAACACGGTTCGTGCTTTAACGCGAGGCACACAATAGCGTGGTGAATTTTTAGCAACATTTCTTCACTCTGAAAGCAACCTTTGGAAATAGATAATTTTTAAGGTTATTTCGGTTGAAATTTATTTAAGATAAGAAAAAATGTACTATGTTGCTTGCAATAATATAAATATCATGCAACTTCTTGAATTAAAAAAAATATCTAAAAAAGAAAAAAGATGTTCCTATCCATTATAGGCATTTTATTTATTTATCTTGAAATGCATTCGATCGTTTCCTCTTTCCTGTTCTTCTCAAGCTTCGATTAAGTACGACAGATATAACAGATCTCTATCCCGAAAATAATACCATTTTTACCATTCACTGATTATTTTGGGCTAATTGAAAATTACAGGAAAAGGGATATTAAGGGATGAAAGTGGAATCCCTTGCTAAGTGGAAGATAACAGGGGTTATAAAAGTAAAAACTAATGAATCATAAATTTTATCTTTTCCCGCCAATTAGAGGCGGATTAATTAATTCGATGATCTAGGTCAGTAATTTTCAACCGATTTGCTTTATTCAAATTTTATTCAATTTTTTATCAATTATTAAAATTTTCCAAAATTTTCTTCAATTTGTTAAAACGATGAAATTACTAGAATTGGGCGGATCGTACATCGTATTCGATATTTAACATCGAAAGATTGATGCAAAGCAGAAAATTTGATCATTTTTCTACTTCAATTCCATCCTTGCGCGAAATATTCGTTTTTTCCTTCGAATGCATGCCACTTCTCAACAAAACCTTTATTGTTTCCTCTACGACGAAAATTGATTTTCGATCAATGCCGTCAAAGAGTTTTAATCTACGGATTATTCTCCACGCATAACGAACGGAATCGAAACCTACTATCTATTTTTCCTTTATACGGAGAAGCTATTTCTCTGTAATTGCTTTTCGACTCTGAACGTGTATACTATGTTACGTGTAAAAAAAAAAAAGTAAAAGAAGCGTATAAACAGTCATACTGATGTCTAAATCCAATGTATAGATCTCTGTATAATGTTTAATTTTTTTAATAATTTCTTGATCGTCGTCTAGTCTTTGAATATACTTTATACATTTCTCTAATTTTCAATAATTTAAATATATCAGGCTGGAATGATTTTGAGAAATTGAGCAAAGGATGTCAGAGGATGAATATCATCGTTAAAGAAAAATTAATGATCCATTTGTATCTTAACGACAAAACTGATAATTTTTCATTTTGAGAGAAATAGAAGGAATCGTGTCTATTTTTATTTCATGAAAGAGCACACGAAGCAAAATTATAGAATAAGAACGAAAATGGAAATCCACTATAATTAAGTCGCGAATTAATCCTTGGTGAATTTACATTAAAATTAGAATCATACCTTTGTACATGGTAGTTTTATATAATTTCATTTTTTTTCTTTTCGACTATTTTCTAATTCTTTGCCTTACATTTTTAATTTTCTTAATTAAACGTAAATATAATGTTTGAAGAAAATCTTTCTTAGTAACTCACGCAGTTTATTATAGAATTTGAGAATTTCTATATATTTTTTTTTTTTTTTTGAAAAGAAATATTTGAAAAGTATTAAAAAATTAGAAAATAAAATAAAGCAGGAATGTTTCACGTGTCAAAATGTGATAAATCACTGATAAATCGGGAAAAAATGTATATAAATACAGTGTATGGTGGAAAATCGTAAATTCAAATTTGAGCGATGTAAAATATTCTGTATTTAACGATTCGATGCAATTCAATAAATTGCAGGATTATTTTGTGTGAATTGAGGTTTGCGACACGAATTCGAGTTTACCCTATGGATTTGCATAAACATTATACGTGATTTATTTATTGATTATTTTTGATACTTTTAAAACTTGTTATTTCCTGCAGTAATTTAAGTTTATGTTAATTTTAAGAAGAATTATTTTTCCAGTTTAATTATTATATAATTAATTAATGGATATTAATTAATTCCGAATCACGGACAATTATAAATCAACTATTTCTATAATGTTGTGCAATTGTCAATAATTTCGAGCTATGTAATATTAAATTAGCATCAAAATTGTAATGAATTTTGTAAAATTATTGCAATATACGGTAATGGAGAAACAATTAAAAATTTTGAAGGAAACTTATAAACAGAGAAATATAATGAAACGTTTTAATAATTTCCGGCCCTTTGTTATAGTTAAAAACAGAAATTAATTCTGATATATAGCTCTCTACACGGCTTTTTCATGAATTTAAAATTACTTTTTATTTATTTCTTTTGTTCAAAATCAAAATTCAAATATATACATATATATATGTACACATTATTTTAATTGAAAATCATTTTTTCACAAATATAAATTTTTAATTCTCGAAACAATCCAGACAAAATGATAATAAACACGAGAATATAGAACATATCTGTTGTTCAATAAAATTAAATTATACAATATATATTCGATGAAGCGTTGTAAGACGACAAAATAATGAAATCTCGCCAATATTCGATTAATTAATTCAAATGGAAATTAGTATCATACGTATTGAGTGATGTTGGATTTATCGATGATCGTTAAACACGATCATACAACAAATTCGGAGCAAAACTTCACCATTAATGATTGAAGAGGTAGAGTCTCTGTACTCGTTGATTGAATTTCTTGTCGTGCTTCACTGGAATAACAAACGTTCTATCGGTATTCTAATTTCGTTTCGCTGTTTCCTAACATTTTTCTTAATGCGTAGGAGGTCGATGTTCTATAAATTTCGCAGCGAGATTGCGTGAGGAACGGTGATTGCATTCTACAATAAAATTAAACTTTCGATCGAAGTTTAATTTTATCGAAGTAGATTCACGAATAGAGAGAGAGGTATCCTCACGAAACTATAAATTAAATTCTTAAAAATATTATTCATCTCGGTTTAATCAATTTTGAAAGAGTCATTCCTCTCTCTTCATAATTGCGTTGCGATCTCCGTACAGAAATGATTGACTTGTATCACTCGTTTGATCGCGATCAGTTTGCTCCACTTGTTCAATTATTAGACGCGTCTCTATTACTTTGCGTCCGCATTTGATATAATCGTCTTATTCCACTTGGTCTGACCACGGTGGCGTTAATCCACTTATCTGGCCACGATTGTTTTATTCAACCGGTTCGTTTGTATTTATTTTTGCTTTAAATGAGAATTACGGAAGATAGAGATAAACGCGCATAAGTGAATAGAAACTTTAATAACATTGTTGCAAATTGCGTTTACGATTTATTCTCTGTGCCCACTCGAATTAAATCTCTGTGAAAATTTACTTACTTTATACATAAAATATTTCGTTAATTTCCAGGCGGTTTCGGATCTGCTGCTCGGCGTCTTTTGCATGCCTTTTACACTTCTTGGACAAGTCCTGAAGAATTTTGTTTTTGGTATAACGATGTGCAAACTAATACCGTATTTTCAAGGTACGTATTATTCGATCGTTGTGATATAAAATTATTTGGATTCCATTCCATTCTCGTTCGAAAATTTAATCTTGAAATATAAAGTGAGATTTATAATTATGGATAAGAATGCTTGCATATTTTGATAAATATTCGCAGAAAGAATGTAATTGCGATATTTTCGCGAAAGAAGAAACGAATAAAATAAATCGAAAATATAAAGATAATTTTGCATTTTAATGGACGAGGAACGAAATTTTAGGTTGAACAAAAATAGTAGAAATTAGAATATTTAGAATTAATTAGAAGATTTACCGGTGAAAAATTACACATCAGAGTAGAATTATTTCGCGATATTTTATATTTTTAACTTTCATAACTTTTCTAAGAAAAACCGTGCTATGAAAATGGTAAAAAAAATAAGAAGGTTTCTTGCTAGTATCGACTTTACGATTTAGTTTCAAGTTTAATCAGATTTCCAATTTTTGTATCTAAGATACATCAAAAAAGTTTTTCAAATGATTGACGCGTTAATCACTTTTAGGATCTTATTTAACTTTTTTCAAAATATGAATGGAATTACTCCACCAATACTTTTCCTAATGATATAAAAATAATTATATTTATTTAAAAACTATACATATTAGAGATCATGATTTGTAATTATAATATATTGATAAACACATGTGTTGAACACGCGTGGAAAAAGAGATCACCAAATATATATGTATATGTATATGTATTTGCATAAGCAAATATTGAAGTAAAAAATTAAAATCAATAGAATCAATGAATTTATAAAATGTTATTAATATTTAATATTTTCGTATATTTTTCGTCATTCGATTTAAATATCGGTTATTATTATTTTTGTTAATTATTATTCATGAAATTAGTAAAGGTGTATCGTATTAAATTTCCACGAATTCTTTTCCGATTTATAAATTTATACAATTGTATTTCTGCTTTAAAAGGAATTGCAATGGTTGCTCGAACAAAGGATTAAATAAAATACCAAAAAGTGTATTTCGTATTCGTATTTAAAAAGAGAAAGTGAAACGAGTATTAAATTCGTTTATTTAACGAATTAAACGTTATCGATTATTAAATTATTTTTCGAAATAATAATAGAAAATTGAATAAAATCCTACGTCAAGATTTTACATCATGATCCAAATTTAATCATGTTAATAATTTTTATTTCACAACGTTTATCTCATGCAGCTAAGCACGCGTGAAAAATATCATCGTTCCGAAAATATCATCGCGCTGAAAACTCACACGTTCGATAGGGCGAAATTGCATTTCCGATACAGCTTTGCTTTTGCTACATAAAATAGAGATGACTGTTGGGTGGAAGACGTCGTTCAAAGTTGAGCTTTAGTTTCAAACAAATTTTAGGAATGTAGAATTTCGATCGTATATATCCCTGGATATAGAACAAACGTCACCCGTACAAGTTTCGATGCTGGAATCAATACGTAACGAGTTAAGAATAAAAAGCTTTAAATTATTGCCGTCCGAAAAATTGTAAAAAAGTTAATAAGATAATTCAACGTAGAAACGATATTGTGTACGCGGATGTTTATGATACACATATACATCTATTTTCTTTTTTATTTTCCATCCATTCCATCTTATTCCATAAAAATTTAACGCTATATCGAATTCTAAAATACCAGAGAGGATAATTTACTTTCCCCGTGAGAGAAGATTTGATACGGTTTGGAATTTAATAGTATCCTTTTGAAGTCTTTCATTTACTCTTTGAAGCGACTTCGGAGGGGGAGGTTGATTTCCATTGATATTATGTTTTCAGAAATCGAATTTTCTCTCGTTCTCTCTCTCCTTTCGAGATTGATCGCACATTAACCGAAGAAAGAAATGGCAAAATTTATTCATTACTTTTCCCTCTGACTAATAGATTATAAATCATGTGCGAATCTATCCAACGGAATCTATGAGTCTCTCTGTCTCTCTCTCTCGAGGCGTAGAAGAGAATGCGCGAGTTTAAGATTAGGACGCGAAGGAAAAATATTATCCGAAATTTCGTGGCCAAATGTATTCTGGGATAATATGCGCGCTGTTTGTTGGCCGACGAATGGAAGATATTGTAAAATAGAAGAAAAGAGGAATATTCGGGTGTCGGGTTATATTGTGCGGACGATGCGTGCGTTGAATAATCGTCGAATGGAGCAGTCGTTGAATAGAGATCGGGAGCAAATAACATTTCGTGTTGTCGAGTGTAATTTGCATTTTCAAATTGTTTGCTCATCCCGAATTGTTATATCATGAATTGGTATATATATATATATATATATATATATATTTTTAAACGCGTTTACGTGGGTTCTTCTTTTTTTTTCTTTTTTCTTTCTTATCGAAATTAGTAACTCTGTAGTAACAATTATTATTAATTCCTTGCTTATTAGAGCTCAATTCAATTTTATCTGGAAACGACGATGGTAAATTTAATTTAATTGATTGAATTAATTTCTATAATTATTCTGACACTTCATCGAGATATGGTGTTCGTGATATACCCATATATTTTAAACATTATGAAACATTAAACGTCCAATTTAATTTGTATCTATTATAATGTTTATCGAAACTTATATGTGTATATATGTATATATATTAATAATGAAAGCAATCTCTAGGTGATAATATTCTCATCCATAATAATTGTACTATTATTTATTTATATAATTTATCGAGGCATATATCATCTATATATTTATTCTTACATTTAAAAATTTCACGATTTGACGAATTGCTTTCGGTTGAGTAGTATTTTAAGATTGTTTTACTCTATTCTCGTTATTTTAATTATTTCACTTTGCGACATATTTTTTTCTTAATGAAAAATTGTCCATTTGGTTCATTCAGTTTAATATTGTTTCTTTGCTCAAAGTAAAGAAAGGGAAGGAATAATGAAAGGTTGTAAAAACAATATAAAAATAATCACATTCGAAATAAACGAAACTCGAGTATTTCTTTCTTTCATAATCTTAAAAAAAATTTGTTCATTTAACTTTTACTCCCACGATAATTTTCCTTTCCTCTTTTCTTCCCTTTTGACAAATTGCTATTAGGAATTTCTCTGATTCAAAGAATCGATTTTTTTCTCTTTTAATTAATCTACTAATTTATAGAAAAAAAAAGAAAAAATTCAACACGTTCCATGGTATAACTTTGAAAACCTTTTTTTTTTCCGAAATTAAATCATTTTTTTTTACACTTTCAATCATGGAATCAATTTTGAAGCATTCGAGAGATATATCTGTGGTATAAAAATTAAAATTGCAACTTCGAACGCTTTGATTATATTTAAATTCGTTTCACTGGGTGGAACATTTATCAAGATGAGTATTATCGCAAACACAATACTACTTTACAACTAGTTACGTTCTAGTAGTAGTAAGTAACTGTCATCGTAGTCGTACCGCATTGTCGTACGTTTTCGAAAATTGAAGCTCGCTGACAATTTCCAACTGCGCACGATCTAACATGTAAATTAGAAACACACACATTTCTAATATGAATAATTTTGCGATAAACCTAAGCGATTACATCTGATACCTGTAAACCTGTATGTGCCTTGTATTCGAGCATAAGCCCGCCTAACGAAGATGGTAATTTATACAGTGGCGTGGGTAAAGGGCCATTCAATAGGGGTTATGAAAAACTTGCCCCACAGTTTGCATAATTCAGTCTAATGAAATTCAAACGAGGCGGCGTTTACACGTATGAATTTTACACGTCTTTCCTTCGGGAAATAATTATTATTTCGCCACTGTTGTTAACGCCTATAAAAATCTCTATCTTGAAATAATTTATTTGATGTAGAGAATTAAAAAAAAAAAAAAGTCAGAGGAAAAGGTTACATTAAAATGAAGGGAAAAAAGGAGAAACACTTTACGTGTTGAAATCGTAGCTTGAATGTAAGTTGGAATAAACACGTGTAGGCGGTAATAAACATTGGGGGTTTATATTACGCGATTAAATTTTATTTGTGCGGAGTGTTTTAATCCTTAACTGCATCGAAGTTACATAATGAAAATTTCTTTCTCCACGTGATACGTATTTATATATATATATATATATCCATATAATCCAATCTAAGAAAATTAAATTGTATCACAATAATAATAATAATTGTTAAATAATTATTTTTTAAAACGATATTTTCTTCACTCTCGACAACTCTCCCCACGTTGTAAGTTAAATATCAAATATTCTTTCAAAACATGGATATAGCGTATTGAAATTTGAACCTTTGTTTGACTTGATAACAAGTTTCAACATACCCGAGGCCATCTCTGAATTGTATGAATTTTATTAATTGTTTTCTTTCAGTTACCAGTTAATAAAAAAAAAGTACAACTGTCAATTTTCTTTTCGATATAAAGAAGAAAATATGTCTTTTTGAAAAAAAAAAAAAAAAAAGAAAGTAAAATTGATTTTATAAAAAAAGAAAATATTATTGTCCTCCACCGTGATTTCTTATGGAATGCAGTTCCAGAGCTGATATATTGTTCTTTCTTATTTTTATCCTATGCTATTTCTTATCATTTTCTCTCGTACGAATGAGTATGAAACATGTATATATATATATTATAACAAAAAATATAATCCTTTTTCCTTGTTCTACATTCTTGATGTAGAACTTTTCATTTTTTATTGTTGTATTATTGAAACTAGAAATTTTTATCTTTTTAGATAGATATCATTATCGATATTTACATTAAATATTCAAGAATTTTTTCACGCAAATGTCGCTCTTTATCCTTGACTTAACACCTAAGCTATGAAACTTATATTGCTTAGGTAGCCACCTTTAACTTAGAATTAAACGCAAGGCGAGGCAAGATTGTTGAGGCGTGCTACGTGTACTTGAATAGAAATTATCATTGTTTCCGAACTGTTGTTTCCCAAACTTTGTCTCAGATATATTAGTAGCTTAAATTAAAGTTTTTTATTTATCAATTTGTGGATTAATCGATAATAGTTGATAATAATAATTATTAATAATATTAACGTGACTTGATAAATCGAAATTGTATCGAAGTTGTTTATCTCTTCTTTCAGATAAGGAAAATATAATGTTTCAAGAGAGAGAGGGTTTTATTTTCTAGCGTCGTTTAACGAGTGTTGAGAGATCGATTTTTATTGCTAGACGCGAACAATTTTTATGAACCGGTAAAAGAGAAAACGACTATTTGGGGAAAAGCCAGAGGGAAAGTGCAACAGGAACGGGATCACCTAGTGAAATACGTTTTGTAATCGAATACCGACGGAAAACGAACGAAGTTCCCAAGTGATCGAGAATGTTACCTGTATTATTTACGTGTGAAAGAAAGAAAATCTTTCGACGTGTTTTCAAGCGTCGAACGTGTATTTTTACATATTTCTCGTTTTTAGTAAACTGACGCATCACGAATCGTCACAACGAAACGATACTATAATTAATATTTTTGTCTTCTGTGTGAAAATATCGAGGCTGCGTATACTTTTGAATTTTTTTTTTTTTTAGACAAAAAATAACGTGGAGATAATAATTATAATGAAATTTCGCGTTAAGGTTTAATAATAACGGAACGAAATATTTTACTTTATAGGGAGTAACGTAATATTATGTGTGATATGAAGATAAAATATTCAGATTTCTAAATCTATTTTAATTTATTTAAATGTTTTTTCTTTTCTTTTTTTTTTTTTTCTCAAGAATTTATTTGTTTGACCACAGCTGGTTCATTCTACTCCCCGTCCGACCTCTTCCATTTGAGATTATAAAACAGCACGGCTGGACAAGTAGAATAGGGTAGACAAATAGAACAAGAGACTGACGTGGTCAGCCAAGTGGAATAGGAAAGTTAGGGTCAAACAATAGGATAAAATAGTCGCGGTGAGAATAAAGTAACCATGATTCAAACGGATACGGAAGGAATTTTAATGGAATTTTGGATTTAATAGGATTTGTTAATCATACGAATGATAATTTCTGCCATCTCGTCAGATGTTGATTATATCTCTCTTTTCGTAACAGTAAAATAAAAGCGTAACTACCGAATTATTTTAATATTATATTATTTTAATTTTAATCTATCTATTTCTTGTTTTCATCACTGTCTGGCAAACAGTTACAGAATGATAGAAATTTGCACAAGTATCATTGTCGGTTCATATCAAAGTTGTTGCAAACTCTAACTCTTCGATATAATTCACTCAACTATACATTTAATTAATTAAAGTTAGAGATAATTAATCTTCTCGAAAGGTATCTTATATGTGAAGCAATGGGGAGGTATTTTTTTTTTTCCTCTTCCCCCCCTTTGTTCAAATGAAATCTCGCGTCCGCGAACACTATCATTAATTCTAAAAGCTTGAAGCAATTGTGCAACGAACCACGAAACTCTTGTACTGCAAAAAAACTCGAGTACGGAATATTTTTCACGGCAACCACATGAATTTTTCTTTTCTACCATTTATTTAGAATAAATTCGAACCCGAAAATAAAAGTATTAAAATATATTTCGCATTATAAAAATTACGTAAATTTCGTAAAGTTTTTTATAATACATTCATCTATTTATATAATACCGTTGCTTGAAAATCTTTTTTAAAAAATTTTTAAATTATAAAAAATCGTAACGCGAATCTCTATCTGATCGAGAAAGTTTTTAATAAAAATTTATCGAATGTTTCATACATATACATTTCGATCTCAAAGAATGCGCATGCTCGACTTTTGTTACTGCTCTCCAGTACGATATCACTTTTTCCTCGTCTCTTGGCCAAACAGATAGTTTTTCTTTTCAAATTCTTAATGTATTTTTTTTTTTTCGTTCTATAAACTTTCTAATTAATTCAACTACAAAACTTCCATTCTTTGGACGGAAACAAAAATCTTCTTTCTTTGATATGAAATTAATTAAAATTGCGACTCGTTTTAAATATTTAAAATAAATATATAAAGTATTTTTTAACAGGAAACGTTTATCGTTTTACATTAAAATAATTTGAATAGTAGAATATATAAATAAACTCATCGACTACATCGATTCAATGACTTTAAAGAATCGAAATTTTTCTTGGACTCGATACTTTTTACATTGAATTTCATCGCACGAAGAAGAATATGCGCACTTTGTGAAATGTGCGTTCGAAAGATTTCCATTATTGAAAAGTTAAATTGAACGTGAATAAAAGCAAACAGAAATATCTTATTTGCATTTATCTTTATAACTTTTATAAAATAGAAATAGCGAATATTTAATCTTTATTTACATAATAATCACGATAGATTTAAGTTGACATATATTTATTACAAATTCAAATTGTAATCTAAAATCTGATCAATTATTAATTAAGAACAACGTTTCTTAATAATTAAAATCAACAATGAATAAGCTTGTTTAAATTTAATCCTACGTTTACTCGTGTGTTAAATACAATTTTATCATAAAAAAAAAAAACGAGCACGATTTCCCCCGATATTAGGATTACGATTATGTTAAATCGTACGTTTCGAGATGATATTAAATTCATTGGCAGAAAATCGGATACGAACGCTGCGTCTCGAACACGTTTCCATATAAATCCACGCGTTCATAAACGCGAAAAATCATTTTGTTTCGAATAAATTTGAATTTCTGAAAAAATATCCGCCGCCTTAAAACTTTTCGTATCGTTTTCGTTTGCATTCCACGGTTGATTCCAACTGTGCATACTTTACTCTTTGTAAAAACTTATGCTAAGAACACAGATGGTAATGGAGATTAATGCCCCAATTTGAGGAAGAAACTAGTTTCCATATTCCTCCGAGAAGAATCGTTAATTCACGTTGAAGTTGCACAACCAAATAAAATGGATGGTGGTGCAATTAAAATACAGTACACGACGTTGCTGCGCAAATAAATTTCTCTAATTTAATCGTTGTTTATTTATTCATTCATTTCGTTCATCACTCCTTTCCATGGAATCTTTTCTAATAAATAAGAAGAAGAAGAAGAAAAAAGAGAAATACTATCTTTGCGCGAATAATTGATCCTCCCTAATTATTTGTATTTTATTTCCATTCGCACGAGTGAGAATCAATTATTAATTTTCCTCAAAGATAAACTATATATTGTTGTATAGGGGAAATATTGATATACCGGCGGCACGGTTGAATATTATCAGTAGCCAAGATTTCGTATTCATACTCGGCGCACAATAGAGAACGATTTTATACATATAATTACATATAGTTAATGACAGGAATTATGAAAGGTATAAACGGGAGAATTAATGTATCCAAGGGGGGGGGGGATTAAATTATCTATGCCGTGTTTATCGAGAGAATGATTTGACGTTTATCGACAATCAAGATATAAATTATGTCTTTTATATCTTTCATAGGGTGAATATCGATAATATCTCGATAAGTAATATTCGACAACGATTTTGGATCGTTTATTTTTAATATTAACAATACAAGTATCCTACTTTTTAGGCGATTTGAATTTAATAAAAAATTCATTTGAAAGATAATATTTGAGAGTATAATATTTTGTTATCTCTTCTTCTTTCCAGCCGTCTCGGTGTCTGTCGGCGTATGGACACTGGTCGCCATCTCTTTGGAGCGTTACTTTGCCATCTGCAGACCACTGAAGTCGAGAAGATGGCAAACACAGTTCCATGCTTACAAAATGATTGCCGTGGTTTGGACAGCAAGTCTTACGTGGAATGCGCCAATTCTCGTTGTTTCGCGGTTGAAAAGTATACGCGATGGTAATGGATTTTTTTAAATCTTTTTAAATTAATATTTTAAAAAATTAAAACACTTTTAACAATTAATTTGTTAACTCAGTGTTAACTCGGTGTTTTATAATCTTTTTTCTTTAGAAAAATTTATTTATATTTTATTCTCTGTCAATATCGATTTGCAAAACACGTTCTAACTTTTGAGAAAGATTGGATGAAATTTAAAAATTCAATCGAGTGTTTTATTTAAAAAGAATCTGGAATATTCTTGCATCCAACAATTAGATCGAAGAAATAGCGAGGAATAGAATATTCGAATCGAAGTTCTACACTAAGAAAAGATATTTCTTTCTTTTTTTTTTTTTTTTTTTTTCTTTCCTCGATCCGATCGCAATTCTTCCTTTGAAATTCACACGTTCCAACGAATTTCTCGTATGTTCTTGTCTCGAGGATTTCGTGAAAATTTATAGGAAGTTGAATAGCGTGCATTTACAGGAAGACAAAAGTGCCGGGAGGAATGGCCGAGCGTTGGCGCCGAGCGAGCTTATAATCTTTTCTTAGACGGGACCCTGCTTTTAGTTCCCTTAATCGTGATGAGTCTGGCTTATTCTTTGATCGCAGTGAAACTTTGGAGGGGATTACGGCAGGAGATTCGTCAGTCGTCGAATTGCCAGCAACGCCGTAAGTGTTTAATCTTCGTTAAACCCCCGAATGTGAACCCAAAAGTCAAGAAAAAAAAAAAAAAAGATCGAACGATTCTTCGAAAATATTTCGCGTTTGACGAGATAGAAAAAAAGGGAATTCATTAAATTTCAAAAACTGTTTCGAAATATTTCTCTCTCGCGATTGTTTCGAACGATAAAAAATTGTTCGTAAATACTTGTGAAAGAGAGGGCAGAAATTCCAGTGGTCGCAAATATTTCTTTGCAAACACATTTTAACTCGAGCAAACAAACTCGAACCTGGGAATCCATCCAGAATTAAACGCGCGGAAATTAAAGACAAGAAAGAAAGGAACGAAAAAAGCAAGCAAATCAAGCGTGACGCAACGATCCAATAAAATACACGCACAAAAAAAAAAAAAAAAAGAAAGAGAGAAGAAAAAACCATTAGCTCCTTCTGAATCCTTATATATCCAATCCAAATAACCGAGCGCTCGAATTACAGTGGAGAGGATAGAATCGGCGAGGGCGACGGTGAAGAATTCCACGTATGACAAAGGTGATGGAGGGGCGAACACCACGGTCGTTCTCAATGCTTGCGGCGCATCCTCGAGATTAAGGCGAGGATTTCCCTCGTCCTCCTCCCACGGATACTACCACGGCTCTCCCCAGGGAGTGGCGTCTAGGGTGAGAAAGGTGGCGACCGAATATCGCGGGCAGGGGCTGATCGGAGAAACTGGGTCGTCAGATTTTTTTTTTTACCGGGCGAGGGATCGCACAACATCTACTTAATCGTTTACACGCGTGAAACACGACATTTCGGCCGGCCGATCCGTGGAAAGGTGGATATAGAGGTGGTCTATAGAGAGAGATCCAATTTTTGGATCTTTGTTAAGATAAGATATCGAGTGAGGGAGGGGATCTTTATGATATTTTTTTTTTTTTTTGAAAGATTGAAAGTGAGAGAGATAATGATAAGTGAGAGTTTTTTGACTGGGATGTTTCGTTATTTGCTTCTTTTTTTTTTTTATTTCGTAATTTTCCCGCGAATTTTTACATTTTTCAAATATATAAAGTAAATATGGAAGATCGCGTGCTTGTTTTTTCCTTTCATTCTGACGTTAATGTAAATTTAAAAATTTTTTTTTATTTATTCTTAGCGTTCACTTGCGGGCATCAGAGATGTATTAATTAACATTATGGAAAACTTTTGAATAATGAATTTATTAAATTATATCTCGCGGAGAGATTATAAATAACAATACGATTTTATAAAATGAGAGAATTTAATTATTAATTATGGTGTTTAATTGTGAAATGGAATTGTTACATTTGTTAATTAAACGTTCTTTAAGTATAGATAGCCGGGATATTTTAATATTTTTTGAAAAATCGTATTACGACGGTATCTATCTGAATAAACTTCATTGTTTCGCAATTTTGAAAAATGTCGAACTTTTTACATAAAATTCGTCGAAAAGTTTTTCTCCGTGCTTCAATTTCTCTCAATTTTCCAACGATGAAAGTAAAAATTGTCGGTCGTCACTTTCCAGGAAAATTATTCTCTTAAAACAATAATAATAAAAAAAAAGAAAATACCAATCTGTTTTCCGCTCGCAAAGATTGGATTGACCAATCTTTAAATTAAATTGGCACAATTTTTCACGCTTTCCTCGCCGATCTTATATTACATTTTTTGCAATACGTGGAATGTTTGATGCCGTTGAAACGCGTGCGGCCATCGGAATAACAGAAGCCGCTAAACGTGATAAAATATTGCGTGCATCCGTTTCGTAAGATTGAAAAATGAAATATCCAAAAGTGTTCCATCAACGGTGCTAAGGAAAGGATGAAGGATCGCGTTGTATCTAAGCGCATACCTGTTTTCATAAAAATCCATAAATTATAAAGGGAAAAAAAAAAAAAAAAAAAGAGAAAGATTCTAAAGATCCACCGATTTCTCGACAAATAATAATTACATTTGGTACATTTTTTTTATATCTACTTTCCACAAAAGGATTTTTAGATATCTTAGAGAAATTAGAATTATTATATAGTCATAAAAATGAGATATTTTTTTTTTCAATACCTTGCAGAAAATTGCAATTGTTTTTAGATAGATTATCCTTAAATCTCAAATATAAAATTCAACTGTTTTTCTCACTTGGCCATATTTTTTTAAATATCGATATGTTCTCTGTCACACACACACACATACGTGCATATACGCACATGTGAGCACATACGTATACGTAAAAACTGGACGGCCAATTTGCGTCAATATTAGTTCTCGTCTACCATATAAATCGATTTAATCTTTGACTCCGTATCTCCTTACAGGGAGAAATTTTTATTCGTCCCTGTTTTATTTCGTTCGTTATTTTCAAAGTCCTTTTTTTTCTTTTTTTTTTTTTTTTTTTTTTTTTTTTTGTAACGAAAATACGATATTTTATTGACTGTTCACGTTCGGATTTCAACTTTATCCTCTTTATTAAAATACGCGTAAAAATATCATAGAAAAATAAAATGCCCTTTTGATTAGGTTAAAAATAAATTGAAAAATCCATTCAACTGTTTATTAAAAATGTTTTTATTTTTCCCTTTTCTTTCTTTCTTTCTTCATTATTATTATTATTATTATTACTTAATCTAATTTCCGTATATTGCACAAATTTTTCCGTTCATATTTTTTTAATTTTGCCGTAAATAAAATATGAATTGTATAGCAAACAATTTTTTTTACAATATTTTCGATCGTATTTACGAAGTAACGAATAGCATTTTCAAGAACAGCCCATTAAAATCGTGAAATTTGGAGGATTTTAAATCGTTTCAATGACAAAATTCGTATTCCATTTATTCCATTTTTACATATTCCATTTTCCTCGATGGAAATGAAAAGGGCGGAAATTCTTTTTGGAAAATATATTTTAAAAAATTTCATCTATCAAAAATTATTATCTGGATTTTCGAAAATTAAATCAAATCTTTTTTTTTTTTTTAATCTTTTCATAAAGATACGCGTTCCGAGAATGAAAGTATCCAGTGTGTTCGGTGGAAAGTTAAAGGGATCGGATTTTTCCAATGAATCGAGAGTGCAGGTTCGTAGCAATGGAAACAATTGTGTTTCGAGGGATACGAAAGATTCCTCCAACGAGGAGCAACAAGATTCGGGCTGTCCATTCAATAGGCAACACATTATACGCAGCAACTACATGGGCAAAAGCATCGAAGCCAAGAAAAAAGTAAGTAAGATTAAATAAATCTCGAATTAATTCTCAAAAAAAGAAAAAAAAGGATTGTTTGGATCCTTATCCTCCAAAAATGAATATTTAATATTTTTTTTTTATGAAATAATAATTTTAAATATTTTGGACAAATCTAGAAAATTAATTTTTTATCATCTTATTAATTTTTGCATCTCAAACTCTCTCATATCTAAATATATCTTCCATCATTTATAAATCAAAAAATATTAATCAGTACATTTTTCAAGATTTATTTTGGATAAATCTAGAACGTGAAATTTTATTAAAATTCGTGGATTAAATTATAACGGCTTCTCTCAGAAACTTAAAGAAATACGAAAATTATTTCATATTTCTTTCTATTCGGTAATAATAAGTGACTAGTCTCGTCGCTACGAGTTACAACTTCGTAATAAATATAAAATGGATCTTTTTCTCAATTTTTGCGTTCAAAAATGATGTGACGAAGAAAGGATTTTCGTGTACATGCACATCTTTAATCCTACTTCTCGATATACGTTCGATCCTTGGAAAATCCATTTATCTAACTTCTTGGTTTTCCTTATCGCTTGTGAGTGACAGGAGGCTGTTGTATAATGCACATCCATTTTACTCGCGGTATCTCGAACATTGTGACGCGTATCAGACTCGATTAAAATCTTCTAGACAAAGATGTCAACCGATAAATTCTCATGATCCACCACAATATTAATTTTCTTTCAAATTAATTTCTCTTTCTTCTTCTTCTTCTTCTTCTTCTTTTTTTCCTTTTCAATTTTACATCGAATTTATTGCCCTGTTATTAACGAGATTTCTAGGTTTTTCGTTTTTTTTTTCTTCCCCCTCCCCTTTCCTCGAACCAATTATATTTTATGATAGATATAAATTTTCCTTGGAAGCAATTTAGGATATTTCTATTTGATGTTTAACATCACTTTAAACTCAAAACTTTCCACGTTTCTTACGATCGGTCCTTACCTTCTTATCGCAAAAGTTGCAATATCACGAAAACTGTATATTTTTTTCCCCCTTTTTTTTTTTTTTTCGTTAAATTTCTTATTCCACTTCGAAATGACTCCTTCTTATTTTAATCGTATTCCCTTTCTTCTTTTAACGTACACGTTTCCTTAACCTAATTTTTCAAAGACAAACTAATATTCGTAATTTATTTCTTCGAGTCTTCTCGAAAGTCTTACTTTCTTTCCTTTTCCATTCTCTTAATCCCGAAAAAGAGCGATCCTCCTTGTCTCTAACGCGGCACGAAGAAAATAGAATAATCTTATTTTGCTTTCTTTAGAGAAAAAAAAAATAGAAAAGAAAATTTGTGTCTTTAAATTATTTTTAAAGAATTTGATACTCCCATACGAAAAATATTCCTGCCTTTTTTGATAGACGTATCGTGTTCGTCAAAGGGACGAGCGTAATTAAAATCGAATTTCCACGTTTAACACACGCGTTATACAGTTGATCTCGTACAGTTTCTCGTCATTCCTTTATCTTTCTGATAAATAACGACAGGCCGCCTCGAAATATTCCATCTCACCGTTTGTTGTGTCCCAGGTGATAAGGATGCTGTTCGTGATCGTGCTGGAATTTTTCGTCTGCTGGGCACCGTTGCACGTGATCAATACCTGGTATCTTTTCGCGCCAGATTTCGTGTATTCGACGGTCGGCAGCACGGGGATCAGCCTGGTACAACTGCTTGCCTACGTGTCGAGTTGCTGCAATCCGATCACGTATTGCTTCATGAACAGAAAGTTTCGTCAAGCGTTCCTCGGTCTCTTCGATTGTCACCGTTGTTGGAGGTAAACGCTTCACTTTAACCCTTTAAGGACAAGAACGATTTAATCGAAACGAACGTATCTCGTCGAACATTCACACGAATTATACATTTCTTTTTTTTAGACGGAGTCGCTTCTTTTTCTCTCTTTCTCTCCCTCGCTTTGATCCACTGTTGGACGTCTTGTTTACTCTCCTCAATATCACGCTTCAATTTTTCCCCAATTTCTGTTGGTTTGCTTCGCGCGAGGGAAAGGTGGGGATCGCGATTCGTTAGAAAAGAGGAAAGAGAGAAAAAATTGAGAAGTATCGAGCGCGATATATATATATATACTTTCGACTGTGAAATTGCGAAGGGGTGTTGCGAGCCACCCCTTGGGGGAGACGCCAATTTTTCGCGCAGCATTATTACGCTTAACGCTTTCGTCGATGTAGAAAAAAATATTCGGTGCGCAAAGTTCAAAGTTTTCAACGAGTGGATTTCAAATGGATATACGTAGGGGCGAATGGATCAAATAACACGAGCAAAAGTTGATCAAACAGTTTATTATTATATATAATGGGCGAATGAATGAAACAATTTTGTTTGTTCCCCGAAAACGATAACGTAAGTGCACCGATTAAAATTCAAAGACAAAGCGGTGTTTATCGAAACGATAATCTGAACATGGGGCGATTGCAACGAGATATATCCTTCAATTCAATCCGATGTTTCGGACTCTGCGGGTAATTTCGAGCGAAATTAGTCCAAGTCCAGTCCGCGTTTTCGAACTCGATTTTTTAAACAGAGAAACGAGGAAGATTTTTTTTTTTTATTGCACGAGATTTATTTCTTTTCGCTCACGGAAAATTTCCGTTCCGATATTTTACAGGGTAGGGTGCAGGAATAGCGATATCGCGATGGCGTCGACCAGAAATGCCGCCCAAGCGGGGAACAACAGCGAGCTAAGCGGGAACGAATCGGCAGTTTATCTTGGGAAAGCTTCCCTCGCCACTAGATCAGGTAATGTAATCTCGTCCTTGATTGATATCTCGTTTGAGGAAAGGAAGAGAAAGGAAAAAGAAATGGTTGCTCGATGATATACGCGTTGAAACGTTGTACGGAAGCAAAGCGATAAAAGGGATGAAAGGAAGGGGTGTAAATGAATCGAGATTCGATCGATTTCGTTTCGACACAATTTTCATTAGCGCGAAACTCGTAGAATTTCATTAGATCGAATCGCGTAATCTCGTTCAATTATCTAAATATTTCCATATTACTAATTTTAACGCCATTCATATCGATTAATAATAATAAATAAAATATATATTACACACACATATATATAAATCATTTTATCCGTTCAATAAAATAGATGGAATATAAATTTTCATTGGCCTTGTAATTAGTTAGAGATATTTTTGTCTCTGTTGTTCTTTAGACTCTTCCGTCAATTTGAAGAGTCGAGAAGATAAAAGCGCACCCCGAAAGTAGTCCGATTGATCAAATGACTCCTTTAATTGCATTAATTGTACAGATATTACTGTATCACTCCCGATGATCAAAGGAAAACTACTTTGTTTCCAGAAGTAGTACGGCTGTTGGAGGAGGAGGACCGTGTCTAGTATAGGCAGAACGTGTGTTTCACCGAGAGTACGAGACCAAACGTTTCTTTGTTCCACACCGGTAACGAGCAGGACGATTTCTTCTTAAAGATATCTTGGCGTCCATCAGACAGAGTTCCTTTCCACTCTGGAGGGAAATGCCTCTCCGTTAACGATCTGCACCGTCTTTCCTCGTCGCGGTCATCCTGCGTGGACAATCTTAATTTCCTTTACGACTGATGGCGGCGCGATCTTGTAATTAAATTGTAAGTCTCGTCGTCCGATTCATTTGACGATTGATGGTTTTCAATAAAGCAAGATAATAATAAGTAATTGAAGAACATTTTTTTTTCTTTTTTTTTTTTTTCTCTCGGGGGTAAATCGGCATATCATTTTTAACCCTTTGAGTCTTGGTAATGAGGAAATGAAAGAATTTTTATTTTTTTTATTTTTTTTTTTTTTGCAGAAGATGCAATTTATCGTCATCAGTGATTTTCTTTTAATTCTTTTTTTTTTTTTTTTTTCGTATGAAAAAGAGCGTTGCTGATGGAGATTTAAAATATTTTTTTTAAATCTTTTTTTTTTTTTTTTCGTTCGTAAAACGATATAGTTTTTTCAACGAGGGGAAAATTTATTTTCAATTGAACATATTTTTCAGAGAGATAAATAATTTCGATAACGTTTATTCGATACGTAATATTTATATACGTAATGCAATATTTATCTATTTTATATAATTTCATGGTATAATATGAAACAAAATACAATACGACGGACAAGAAGAATTAATATATGCATATTCTCTCTTTTTTTTACGATGCGTTTTTTAATGTTCTTTTATTTTATTTTATTTTATTTTTTTTCTTCTTCTTCTTCTTTTTAGAGCTTTATTAGAGTATAAATATGCATTTTAATAGAAAAATTTCTACGCTATTATCTACGAAAAATATTTTCCAGCTAGTCTGAAAATGTTTTTAAATTATTAAGAGATTAATTTATTTACTAAGAGAAAGTTGATCATGTTCACGTAATATATTATAATAATAATAATAATAATAAAAGGAAAACGTAACGCATAAGAAGTTTCCGTCCAATAAAATAATCACAATCGACCAAAGCAATCAATCGTAATTATTGTATAAATATGTTTTTTGTGCATTTATGGAATTTAATAAAATTGTTAATTTTTCTATAGATAATCGATTCAACAATTATCCGTGCGAATTAATTATGCAAAAATTTATATATGCATTGCACACATGTCGTTGCACACATGTTGTTAAACATTTATGTAGTCATTGTACATGTTATACTAATATATATATATATATATACATAATTTCTTTCAATATGATCAATGATTAAAATCAATTTCAGTTTGGAATTGTATTACATAAAATGCGATGTGAAATCGATTGAAGCCGAAGAAGGTTTTTTTTTCCTTTTTTTTTTTTTTTTAATTTAAAGAAGCTTTGTAAAAAAATGCAATTCAGACGGGAAAATAGGTTTCGATATAGCTTTTAGCAAGTTCGATCTTAACAATTTTTTCTTTCCACCATGTTTTCCATTATCGTGTCACTTGAGTCATTTCATCAAAGATAGATCTGATTCAAGATACATCCACGAACAATTTATTAAAACGTTCGCAAACACAATGTGAAATAAAAAAATGGTCGATAAAATATTGTTACATTATTTGTTTAGAGAGATATCAAGATATTTATTTGCTAGAGATATTAAAAGATATCGAGAATTATTAACGATATTTGAGAATGAGATTAAATATAAAAAAAATGTGACTCAAAGTGTTAAAAAAAATTCGAGCGATTTGTTGAATGTTTTTATACGTTACAAGTTTCACAAATACATTTGTTATTGTAATTGCAATAATCCACCTGCTTGATTTTCTTCTGCCACGATTTAGAAAATGAAACTTGTTGACTTAGTCTTAAGAGATGTAAGAAACATTTAATAGCTAAGGAATAAATAATAAACAATGAATAATTAATCGAAAAAGATATTTGTCATTAAAAAATTCATCGACGAATTGTAGAAAAAAAAATAAAAATATCTGAAGATAATAGATTAAGCTTTAATCGAACGAGTAATTAAGCTATCCTTATTTATTTATAAATAATTTTTGTAAAAATTATAAACTTTTGAACGATGGAAAATTAAATAATATATAAAAAAAAAACTTGAAACGAAAAGTACATATCGTTAATTACTAATCAGTAAACACAGTTTTTTTTCATTGAAATACATTCTCTTTTAGATACATTCTGTTCTTCAAAAAAATTATCGAGTAAGTATAAAAGTTCGTATCTTTCGTATTTTCCCTTTCATTGATCAAAATATGTTTATTCATGTCTTTCATATGTCTGTCATATGTCTTTCTGTTTAATTATTCTCATCGATTAGATTAGGTTAAAAATTCGTGTATCCAATTTTTTATTTTCATTATTTCATATATATTTATGAAAAACTTTTATGCGATATACATCTAATTTATATGTAACGTGTAATTAATACACGTAATATCTCGTACAATTTGACGTATCAAACTTAATTAAACTTTTCTTATCGATAACTTTTTTTTTTCAGTAACTCTTACGCTTCATGTTTTAATGCTTTTATTATTTAATTTAAATTTATATATATATATATATAAAATACTTTTTTTTTTTTACTTATTCAAAAATGGTGCACGCTTATTATAACTTCATTAAAAAGCATTTATTACGTTATAACCGTTTTTAGTTCGAGGTCCATGGTTCGAGTTGATATTAAATCTGACATTTTGCAATAAATTAAGCGACAACGTTATATTCTGTTATATTCTGCTGCTATGTTTATCCTTTGTTATATTCACTTAATTAATTATATTGATGTCAAAGTGATTTTAAAAAAAAATAAATATATGTATCTTCTCCGTAATTGTCTCCGGAATTATGCAAATGAAATTAAATTTTAATATTGAAATACGATGAAAAAAAAAAAATATACAACTGAAATAAACTGTGTTTACTGATACATTTATCGTTTTAACAAATGCTCCTTTCATTTACATAAACTTTTGTAATTTCATCAAATTATCATTTCGAAAAACCGAAGGTTTTGTCTAACTGTGATAGTAATAAATTAGACTGCGGATTTTTATACAGCTAAAAACGTGTTCAAACAAAAATTCAATTAGCTTTATATCATATATACATATATATATATATTTAAAACGCAATTAGAATATGGATGTAATCCTGAAAATCATGTTTTGATTCATCTGGATATCTCAATCGATCATCAAGATATAAGGTTTAAGGTGATTTAGTATTTTCCTTTGTATACTTAAGGTTCTGCATAATTCATGAATGGATCCATTGACCTACTTTATTTCTTGGAAATGCATACTGTGCTTTTCCAGGAATCGCGTCTGTTACTTGTCTAGACTTTAGGATAGGTCAGTGAGACAAAGCGCGAGCGAGAGATTCGAATAAGCAATACGAGCAGAAATAGTAATAAAATTACGTAATAAGAGTAATTTTACGTACTGATAAAAGTTACCACTTCTCTTTACACGACGAAATCTCGAAAACCGAGAATCGTATCAAGACGAATGCAACGGCATTTTAAAGGAAAGATTTCGTGTTTCTAATAATCGTTCATTTGTCGACCTGAAATCATTATCTTTGGAGATAACGGTTCAAAGTTTTCTTAATTTATATCGGATATAATCGTTTATATGATGAATAATTAAAAATTTTATCTTTTCTTTGGTTCTAGGGAACCGGAAGTCGTGACGACATAAATCAAAAGTGCTTTTAAAGAGCAAAGTTTCATTTCCATGAATGTTCATTGATCAATTTTGGAAATCAAATTTGGAATTATAGCCGTTCAAAAACGATTTTATCAAGCTTCAAGCTTAAGTCAAGACAACAATTTTGCTCAAAGATATTTTAATCGATTTTCAATAAATTAAAGAACAAAATCCAAAACGTATTACAATAGTTTATAAATTAATTATAAATAGGTTATAATTAATAATTCTTCTAGAATTAGTTTATAAATTTGCATTCATGTCGCTTATGCAAAACATATTATGTAATTCATATGCATTTGCATAAAAATCCGTAGTCTAATAAGTAATACAGCAATAAAAAGATTCATTTCACTAATTTCTAATTGTAAATTAAATATACATAACAGGAATTCATAGAAAATAATACATTATGTAAATAGAGAATAATACTATTAATTGAAGATATTAATAAATGTTTTATTGGAAAAATTTATTCATAATAATGGAAATATAATACATTAAAACTCTAATAAATAAATACATAATTGTGAAACTTTATATATATAACCAATATATTTACTATTAACTTTATATATACATGTACAATAAAAATTCAACACATTATGTAGTCAATCAATGAAACATTTAATAAATTTCTAAAAATGTATAATAATTATATTTAACCATATTCCATTATTTCATAAATTATATTATTTTCATCTGTCATAAATAAAATATTTGTACGTATATAATTAATATATTTTTTATGTTCCTGCATATTTTCACTATAATTTTCATATAAAATTTATGTTTCTAAATATATATTATTTTTACATATGTTCTCAGATTTCTAAGGAGTGATAAATTATATTCTACACGGGTTTCCCATGCAAACTACAATAGCACGCACACACGTAAGTATAAATGGTAAGTATATATTAGATATAAGGAAACTGTAAAAAAAAAAAAAAATTACGTATGCAAAGGCGAAAGAAGGTAAGTATTTCAGGTAAGTATAGGTAAGTATATAAAATTTAATATACAGTATTACACATATTTAAAAATTTGTCGTGCCACCTCTTCTAGAATTACATTCTCCTAATGAAAAGTCGAAATTTTAGCCAGAATTTATCAGGGGAACAATTTTTCGCAAAATTTGTCGTGCCACCTCTTCTAGAATTATATTCTCCTAATGAAAAGTCGAAATTTTAGCCACAAATTGTCAGGAAAACAATTTCTCTCAGAATTTATCGTGCCACCTCCTCTAGAATTATATTCTCCTAATGAAAAGTCGAAATTTTAGTCAGAATTTGTCAGGGGAACAATTTTTCGCAAAATTTGTCGTGCCACCTCTTCTAGAATTATATTCTCCTAATGAAAAGTCGAAATTTTAGCCAGAAATTGTCAGGGAAACAATTTCTCTCAGAATTTATCGTGCCACCTCCTCTAGAATTATATTCTCCTAATGAAAAATCGAAATTTTAGCCAGAATTTGTCAGAGGAACAATTTTTCGCAAAACTTGTCGTGCCACCTCTTCTAGAATTATATTCTCCTAATGAAAAGTCGAAATTTTAGCCAGAATTTTTCAAGGGAACAATTTCTCTCAGAATTTATCGTGCCACCTCCTCTAGAATTATATTCTCCTAATGAAAAGTCGAAATTTTAGCCAGAATTTGTCAGGGAAACAATTTTTCGCAAAATTTGTCGTCCCATCTCTTCTAGAATTATATTCTCCTAATGAAAAGTCGAAATTTTAGCCAGAAATTGTCAGGGAAACAATTTCTCTCAGAATTTATCGTGCCACCTCCTCTAGAATTATATTCTCCTAATGAAAAGTCGGAATTTTAGCCAGAATTTGTCAGGGGAACAATTTTTCGCAAAATTTGTCGTGCCACCTCTTCTAGAATTATATTCTCCTAATGAAAAATCGAAATTTTAGCCAGAAATTGTCAGGGAAACAATTTCTCTCAGAATTTATCGTGCCACCTCCTCTAGAATTATATTCTCCTAATGAAAAATCGAAATTTTAGCCAGAATTTGTCAGAGGAACAATTTTTCGCAAAACTTGTCGTGCCACCTCTTCTAGAATTATATTCTCCTAATGAAAAGTCGAAATTTTAGCCAGAATTTTTCAGGGGAACAATTTCTCTCAGAATTTATCGTGCCACCTCCTCTAGAATTATATTCTCCTAATGAAAAGTCGAAATTTTAGCCAGAATTTGTCAGGGGAACGATTTCTGTCAGAATTTGTCGTGCTACCTCTTCTAGAATTATATTCTCCTAATTAAAAGTCGAAATTTTAGCCAGAAATTGTCAGGGAAACAATTTCTCTCAGAATTTATCGTGCCACCTCCTCTAGAATTATATTCTCCTAATGAAAAGTCGAAATTTTAGCCAGAATTTGTCAGGGGAACAATTTCTCTCAGAATTTGTCATGCCACCTCTTTTAGAATTATATTTTCCTAATAGAAATCATAAGTTAATGTTTTGTTAGCTAATTTTTTTTTTTTATATAATATAATTTTTAAACTGGTGTCACTTTTTTTGTCTGTAGTTTTTTAGACTTACTGGTTTATACTTACCTTTCCATACTTAGCTTTTTATGCAATTTTTTGGGAAGATTTCATTTTTTCAACATTTTACTTATTTCTATTTACGAAGTTTCTTTTCTTTTTGTATATTTTTATATCTTTTTGATTTTTATTTTTTTATGAACTATTAATTATTTATACTATTTTATTTATTATTTGTTTTATAATTTTAATTTTACTTTATTCTAATATATATTCTTCACAAAGTAATCAAATTTGATAAGGACATTTTTTTCTATGTTAAAAGCCAAAGTATAATACTAATATGAAGTTAAGTATTTCTATATTCTCTAATTATAATACGTAAAGTGGTAACATTTTATTTTTGGAAACTCATTTAATAATATGTTAAAGTTATATCCTATCTCTATATAGTAATTGGTTTGCAAAGCTATTTCCGTTTCGAAACTAATTCTGCTATCCTCATTTTAGTAACTGAGAACCAAGATAGGTAAACTGTTCATTAAGAGGTCTATCCGAAAGATCTATCTATTAATTGATTCCATGACTGAATTACCAAATAACTTTCTTCTATATAAGATTCAATCAATCTTACATGAACTGATATGAGATTTTAATACCAAATAGAATCAAATTATAGAATAATGATATTATCAATAATACAGTTTTATATGGAATTAAAATCATTAGACTATCTCCTATTAAAAAATTATTAAATTTGGAAATCGCCTAACAATATCAAAAAAATAAACTTTTAAGAGAAAAATAATCTAAAATTTTAAATCCTTTATATTTTAATCAAATGAATTCAAAGTTATGTATCTTTCAATTTTGATAATTTAGTTTAAAATATTCACTACATCTATTGAAGTTAAATATTTTTACCTTGTACTTGGAAAATTAGGAACATAACTTTCCTAATAATTGTACTTGCAAATGTAGTTTAACAAAAATTATCGATATGTATATGTCCAATTATTGCAAAGTTCTAAATTATCGAAATTACTATTTTAAAGTTCTAACATTATGAAAATGGGAATTATCAATTATGCAGTACCTAAAAACTTTCTATGATCAAATATGCTAAAAGCAAAGGGAAAAGTTTCGCAATTTATTTTAGATATTTAAAAAACTAATAGCTACTGAAACTATAAATATCCTATCTTTATATAAAAACTATCTTTCAGTCATATTTATTAACCAAATTTTCTTTAATTAAATTAAATTTTATATTACATGTCAAGGAATGTATAAAGAAAAAATTCAAAAGTATTATATTTTATTGTTGTAATAGAAAAAAGTTTTTATTATAATATAAAGTTATAAAATACAATAATAATTTACAATAGTTTGTAATAATTACAATAATACAATATAATAATTTACAATAGTCTTTATTGTAATACAAAATCTCGAAGTACAATAATTTACAGTAGTTTGGAATAGTTACTATAATTTTTATTACAATACTATCTGTGAACTATCGATTTCGAAGAATCGAATTACATTACAATACGTATAAAGCTATATTATTTCTTCGAAATCGATAGTTACGATTACAGATTACAAGATTACAATTGTATAAAAATGTTACATTATCTTCTTTTATTATTCGTCCTTGACCCATCTTTTCTATTTTCGTTAATCATTCCTTACTTTTCCTTTCTTTTTATCATTTTCCACTTCTCTTCTTTACCATTTTTTCCATTTTCGTTCTCCTTTATCATCATTTTCCATGTTCAGATCTGTATTACGTTCATTTATTTCCTCCCCTTTAACGTCATCTTTCATTTCATCCCCTTTATCACTTTCCTTCGTCCCATGTCTTGTTCCTCTCCATATCTTCCTCTTCAATATCCACTTCATCTCATCGTATTCATCATCCTTTTTTAAAAAAATAATTTCTACATTTAAATTATTCCTCTGTCCCCTGATTGTCTTTCGATTTGATTTGTCCTCAAACGTGCGAATATTATAAATCTGAAAATAAAATTTCAAATATTATATTATTCAGTATTTTAAATGTTTTAACATAAACCATTTATCATTTTTATCGATAGGGTTTTATTGTGCTTCAATAATAAATGCAAATCTGTACGATATTTATAACATCATAAGAATAATTCCAAATGGAGAATATAATTATCTTAAAAAAGGGTAGCGATACATTTATCGATAAATTAAACGAGTGCATTGTGAAAGATATTAATATTACGGAAAATAAGAGATTTCCTTTTTTTTTCTTTCTTCTTCTTCTTCATAAAGAATCATGAAAACTTGTCCTGGTGAAATAGATTCGTACCATATCTATATTTGTTATCTCAATTGATGTACATTGATGTCATCTTCTGTACTGCTTGCTTGAAATTCTCATCGCGAACGATGATTACTATAGAACGCTTCTATTTCCCGAGGATATATTATCACAGAGAGAAAATATATGGAGAATCAGATATTTTTACAAAATATTTTTCCTTTGAAGTAACAGAACAAGTTAAATTCAATACCGTGAAAAAAGATAAATTACGGAATTAAAATATTCTTTCTTCAACAAAATTAGGTAAATATCATCTTTGTAACAATAGAATATGAATTTTATCATATTTAAACCTCTGTTAGCGTTATTGCAATTTTAATTATATATGTCTTTCCTTTTTCATGTAACAAACTTAAGAAATTATTAAAGATTTTGTCACCAAAATATATCTAAAATATAGAAGAAACTATACCAATAAAGTTTCTTTCTTGTTTTATCCTGATATCTCATACGATTGTTAAGATATAAGGATTCAAAGTGCTTGCAAGACGTAGCAGAATTTTATCAATGGGTTAAAAGACCCATTGACTTACATTTTTATCTTAGAAATGCGTACTATATTTTGCCAGGAATGTCGTCTGTAATTTGTCTTTAGAATAGGTCAGTGAGAAAACGATTAAAAACCACCCTTTTCTTTACACGACGAGATCTCGGCAACCGGAAGTCGTATCGAGATAAATGAAAGAGCATTTTAAAAGGCAAGCTTTTGTGCTTCTAACGATCGTTCACTCGTTGACAGAAAACAACTATCTTTAGAGCTATAGCGGTTCAAAGTTTTTCTAATTTTAATAGGATTTTTAGGATTTAATAGGATTTGTTAGGATAATTTATGGTTAATAGGATAATTTATCTAAAAATTACTTTTATTTAGACGATGATATCCCGGAAACAGGAAGTCGTATCGAGATAAATGAAAGAGCGTTTTTAAAAGCAAGCTTTTGTGCTTCTAATAGTCCTTCACTCGTTGACAGAAGGTCATTATCTTTGGATCTATAGAGATTTCAAAGCTTTCCTAATTTTAATCGAGTTTGATCGTATTTCAGAGTAAATTAATCTAACAGATAAATTTATTTTTATGGAATATTTATTGTTTATAACAATATTTTCATATCCTAAGAATTTAAAATTATAAATAAAATATTATTAAATAGACGTAGATTTTAAGAATATAAAATATTATGAAAAAATTCTATGCCACAATGGTTGGTGCAACAGTGGTTGGTTTCCATCGGAATTGTTTTCTTAGCATAAAAGCCACGTCCATGTAGAATCTTGAAATGTAGATGAGTACATGGCAGTGTAAAAGCAATATAATAAAATGCAGAAATTCCCCCTTTAAAAGTATTTCAGATTATTCTCAATTCTACTATAAAAGTATTGATAAAATAGGAATCCATTTTTTACTCTACATCCACCGTCATTTTATTTTCTATCGATTTGAAAACTTGTTGTATGCATAACTTCGACAATAATTTTTTCGCATGTTGCAAAATCACGTATAAAGCGCTTTTTGCGACTTCAATTCTTGAATTTGAATTTTTTTTTCATCCTAATTTAAAAGAATAATTAAGTTCATTTTATATATGTTAAAAAAAGAAAAGAACAGTAATATTTTTAAATTTAACGTATAATACATTTAATCCAAATTTATTTTATAATTTTGGATTAATTTTTGGATTATTCAATAGTTTCCATCACTTTTAATAAATTAATAAGTTTTAATAACTTTTTCACGATCTTGTTAAAATAAATTGTAAAAATAAAATAAAAAGTATAATAGGCAGAAAAAAAAATTTTGGATGCAAGCTCATATCGTTTAGCAAATCATGATTTAGTAAATAGTATATTTTCTTATTAACGAAAATTTGACAATAACCATTTACGGTTGCAAAATATTTTGAAAAAAAAAAAAAGAATACGATAAACCATATTTTTCCCTTCTCGAAAGTACAGCATTATTGAAAATTTAATATCCAGCACTGTCTATCAACCTCATATTGTCAGAAATATTTGCGTATTTCGTTTTTAGATTAAATATGCAGATATAAATTTCTGTCATTTTCACTGAAATTCGCGATAAACCATAATTGTCAAAAACAGATTAGATTTAGTGTTTAGAATATGATATGTGAATATGATAGCGGACATCTGTATTTAAATAAATAAATATATAAATAAAAAGAGAGGGAAATAAAAATAAAAAAAGATTCGATTCGACGCCTTTATATATTTGTCATGAATATTCATATACGAATCTGCACTATTTTGCATGCAAAAGTACGCGGTGATGGATTATTGATTGGAGACAGAATTTGATTGTTAAATGAGCCTTCATAGACATGTCCCTTTTATATTTTTAAATTTGTGAAAAATTCTTTTCATACGAACGAATTAGAAATATTTAAACGATATTTGGATATATACATCTTGCTTTTACTCTCTTCTTTCTTTTTTCTCTTCAACAACGGTGACATCTCTTTGATTTTTAAGTCCGATAAGTTCCTTCATTTCTTAAAACTCGTTCCTTCTTTCACGAATTTTTTCCTGATTAAATAAGAAAGAACTTTATGATTAAAAGCTTTGAACTGATTTCCATGAAATATATTCAGCTTGATAATCAAAGATTAATATCTAAGAATTTAATTAATATCATAATCCATATTTAGGAAATATCATGTACTAATAATATAAATTCTTTTTACAAATTTTTTTTTCAAAATAACAATTTAGAGAGAAATAATTGATGATTCTAATAACTGATTTCCATGAAACATTCAGCTTGATAATCAAAGATTAATATCTAAGAATTTAATTAATATCATAATCCATATTTAGGAAATATCATGTACTAATAATATAAATTCTTTTTACAAATTTTTTTTTCAAAATAACAATTTAGAGAGAAATAATTGATGATTCTAATAACTGATTTCCATGAAACATTCAGCTTGATAATCAAAGATTAATATCTAAGAATTTAATTAATATCATAATCCATATTTAGGAAATATCATGTATTAATAATATTTATAAATCCTTTTTACAAATATTTTTTTTTCAAAATAACAATTTAGGGAGAATTAATTGATGATTCTTTAAAATATTAATAGAAATTGAATACTAATCGATTTTACATGTAGTTTGCAATAAAAAGAAATGAAGAAGTGAATCAACATTAATGAATGTTAAGGCTTAAGTTTAATCAGTCTTCATTGAAACAATATCTTAACAATTGTAATCTCAGTAATCTATTGTAAATAATTATGTTTTTGAATAACAAGTATTATCATTATACCTGCAACTATATATATATTGCTAGAATAATCAACATTATTATCTAAGATTTGAATTCCATTTTCAACTCATAAAACTCATGAACCATTGCATTTATACAAATGTACAAAGATATTCTTTATTTTTATTTTAAGCATGTACAAATATTATTAAACTTTTATAGAATAATATATTGCATCAATGCAAATGTTTTTTGGTTATTTCAACGTAAATATAATACACAATGTGAACAAATACTGCAACTTTTTTTGTAAAATGGAACTTTTATGTCTGGTAATTATTATTATTAATCATGATTATTATTCATTGATCTCTATATTATTAAAAACAAAAATATTCTCCTGCAATAATTAATTAACACAATTTTATTTATTTTTAATTGTAACTTACGATATATATTAATTAAATTATTAGCATTAAAAGAATTCAAATCTAATTTATCCGGGGAGAAAATATATTTCAATGGGATGAAATTTTATTATGTAATTATCGTGCGTCGTTGAAATCTACGTTCCATTGAAATGATATATAATTGAGAGATATTGAAGAGATCTTGATTGCCAACTTCCAACATCTCTAAGCTATCATTTATCCATTTTTATTGAAACCTTATTGAAAATCTCTGAATATCATTGGTATGGATAATTTAAATGCAATTCAACGCCTCTAAGCTATCGAATTTACATTCAAATTTCTTGAAACCGAATGACTTCTTGTCTCCGCGAAAATTCTCAGATAAATTAATCTTCCGTAAACTTCTTGATTATATACCTTATCAGTTTTTTTTTCCCCCTCGTTATCGCTTTAAATCTTTTTCCAGAGATAATGGCAATAATAACATTAATACATTTGTAAATTTACTATAAATCAATTTTAATTAATACGCAAATTTTCCGGTATCATCCGTTTTGTTTAATATTTATACCATTTCAAATATCATTTTAAACGAAATAGAACGAGATAAAACCATTTCGCAGCATAATAAATTTATCTCTGAAAAGATTGAATTATTTATACTACATTCAATCTTCCTTCACTACGGTAGTATTACTCGTTCTTTCCCATGCATTTTTTCCAATGAAATCGAAATAAATTTTTATATAAATTTCAGTTTTGTCTATGTGTGTAAAATTATCTTTGCAATTTTTCTTTCTTACTTTACACAAATATATGATTTTTTTAATAAATATCGTGAAACAACGACGTTCAATTTCGAAAAAAATAATGTAAATAAAATAACGTAGCATTTAATCGACGATCGAATCGTTGTCGAATTCCAATCGAAATATCTTCTATCTTCTCGTTTAATCCTTTGATAACGGATAAAAGATTAAGAAATTCTATTCATATTTTTTATCTATCCATTTACATGACAATTTATAACACTCTTCTTAAGAATTTCATTTACTGTTCCTGTTATATATTTTTCAATTATATTTATTGCGATAATAATCTGAACGAACGAACGAACGTTGATAACAAAGTTTAAATCTAAAAAAATTATTCCTCCAGAGACGGTGTCTTTGAACTTACACCCATTGTTACATTCATTTGAATAATCCCGATAAGTCGTTCGCCATTTTCCCTGGCCATTCACCTTAGTAACCACGGTTGAATAAATTAAATGATTCAAGCGAAAATTTGACAATAAGAGAATAAGCACGCCTTTGGATATTTAATATCACAAACAACAATGGTCGTGGATTAATCTTTAACTCGAATAATTATAATCCTTCGTCGATTATTATGCATATAATTATTACATGTATAAAAATATGTCACGAACGATTAAATTTGCTTATTCGTTCTATCTATCTATATTTTCTGACATACTCTGAGAAAAAAGAAACAAGTCTTCTCGCCAGTCTCTTCTTCTGCTCTGTTTCGTCAAACGGAATGGAATTTTTTTGAAACGTGCGACGATGCACACGTTTCAAAGAATTTCATATATTTTTTCTAGGCCGAATTAAAAACTATTTCATTCCTCGCCTAATTAATGGGTGAATTTTTATGTTTATAAGATGGACAGGATAATAAAAGACTCCATTGGAATAATGTTTAAATAAAGAAGAGAGAAGTGAAAATGAGGGAAGCAGGTTATCTCACTCTGAGGAAAGAATAATCATTAAAATGTAGTAATTTTATCACTTTTTACTTGACATTATTCCATTCATCTTTTATTAAAATGAATAATGAAAATAATATATATATATTTACTGATAAAATAATAACATAACAATTTTTATGAATGATAAAATACAATACAATAATTGTTAAACAATCATAAAATAATCATGAAATAATTATAAAAGTCATCCGCATTTAGATCGCGGAACGCATACCTTCTTTTTATTCCTTAAATAACCAAGTCTACATACACATCCTGGTGCACATATCTGAAATAAAAAACGATGAACCGAATATGGATTATACATTCAACATGTACATCCAACTTTGTCTTTCAAAATTATAACGCTACTCAACCTTGATGCATAAAGGTTTAGGAACAACATTGGGGCAAAAACGTTGGCACCGTCCATCGCATCTACTGAAGATCTCATTGCTTGGACATTTACCACGTCCTCCAAGTCCTCCAAATCCTCCAAATCCTCCAAATCCTCCAACAACTATATTTATTAGAATGTCACACTTAGAATATTTCTTTTTTTCTAACAATTTCATAACTTCGATGTATTAATAAAATTAATTTAATTGGCATTAAATTATACCGAACTATGTTTTATTTCATACAATATATAGATGTGTGTATTTCCAAAAGATCAGATCCTAACTTTATCCTCAAATAATAAAAACGGAAGTGGATCTCGTTTACTTACGCATGGAGAAAATTGCCAAAAGAAGGAAGGAGGCAAGAACCAGACGAGACATGTCTTGTTCTTCTCAAACAAAGTTGTTTTTTCGAAAAAAAAGAAGAAAAGAACTTACGTTGCACTGTGAATGCATTTTCTTTTTTTCCTTTAAACTTATATACGGTCGATCTAACGTTACGACCGTGTCGTAAAATCGGTCGTGCCGAAAATCGCCGTTATTTCCGACTGTCAAAACAGCAACTCGAGATATTCGTTGGAAATAAAGAGACCCTGGTATCATTCAATGTCACGCGATGTCGATTTATAATAGATTGACGCGTTCACGAATTGTTGGAATTTCTTTTTTTACATTTTTCCTTTTTTTTTCATATTGAAAAACATTTGGTTGTATAATTTTTTTTTCTTCTTTTTTTTTTCAAATTTTGCACGAGTTGAAATTTTCTGTAGCGTTTTTTTTCCATATATATATATATATATATATATATATATATATATTATTATTATTATATTATATATATATAATTGTTGGGGCAACAATTGTCGCATCATTGTTGTTCCACGTTATTCGTCTCACGATTTAATAATTTCTTGCATTTCGAGAAAAATATTTACTCGTGAGCGAAGAATAATCTGATAATAATTGGATATTTGCTTGGAAACATTCTTGATACGTGCTATACTTGGAGATACTTAATTTAAATAGTTATTGTAATTTTAATGAAAATTGATTGATTGTGTGTGTATTAAATATATCTCAACGAGGTATTTTTGTGTAAATGAAGTAGACGTTCGATCTTCAAAGGATGAATTCATTCCTTTGAAAAAGGAATGAAGAAGAGAAAGTGTCGTGAAAGGAAGATATTATCTGGATACTTTTAATATTCTACTTGTAAAAAATTCAATTCAAATTTCTCTAAAGGAGCCAAAACCATTTTTAATCCCAAGCCCAAGTGAAGTTCTTATTACTTCCATGCGAATTAAAGAAAAGTGGATGAATTAATTTAATAATACGAAGAATTTCGTTAGAATTTTTCTCAATGCGGGAGAAAACAATGTGAGAGAATGATTTTTGATTTTTTGAATTACTACTCTTTATTTCGTTTCATTGTATACGACGATAAAACAATTGCAAGGCCTTCATTCTCAAATAACTGAAAAGCAAATAAAACGATGCTTCACTTTTCAAGATTAACATTCAGACGGTTCAATGCATTGCTTATTCTCGTTTCTGAGCAATCCAGATTCGCATTGGCAGCTTGGAACGCATTGCTGGAAATAATATAATATTTAATTAATTACGGTATTAAGAAAATTTGTCTTAAATTATAAAATATTATTTTGCATTATTACACGAAATAATTTGTTATAAAAATATGCAATTTCGAAAATACTAACCAGTGTGCATATGGGTGTGGGGTTGGAGCAAGATGGCTGACAGGCAGTGCCACAGCTCTGCCATTCTTCGTTCTCTCGACATATTCCTTTTGCCAGTGTTGCTGTTTTTATTTGTGAAAAATGTTACATTAAAATGTATTATGCAATATAAGGCTATATTAAATTTTTTTCACGTAAATCACATAATGATTTTTGATGAAATCTGCATAATTCCAGGAAATTGTACTACCATTTCATACGAAGCAAGCAATGAAATTTTTATTAAGATTTTTTAGGTTATAATTATCAGATTGAATAGAAACTTGACTGGATTAATTTACATATTTATAATTATTTTAATTCTTTCTTCTAAATAAAGTAATTTTAAACGTCATCTTTCACTCTACGAAAATTATGCAAGATTGAAATGGAATTAAATTTCAATCGGGTATAAAAAAATTTTTTTAATCGAATGCAAATGAGTCGAGTGCATAACACTGTATAATAATTTATTTCAATAATGCGGTTACTTACAGGAAGAGAATATAGCCAAAATGACTAGGAGAGTAAGAAGAATGCGAGACATGTTGAATGTATTCATGTTATTCGTTTGGTTGTAATCCTCGAACTTAATAAAAATCCCGATTTCAACTGCTTTTATATGTCACTGCAGACCTTCTATACGTGTTTTTACAACTGTTTGCATTTGATTTATACGGTAATAAACAATTCGATGCAACGGAATGAACAAGAGATCAAAAAGAGATTTTTATTCATCTTTTATCAATTTATTATTTAGCTTAGTAACAATCATCTTTTGCATTGATTTCTTCATTATCTTGATTCAAAATTCAATTTCTTTTCTTTTTCTTTTCCTTTTTTTTATAATTAACAATATGAAATACGATTTTATTTAAATAAATTTGACTTTTTTTTAAATTTCATAGAAAAACAAATTCGTCCATTATTATTTTTTTATTATAATATTAAAAAATGAAAAATATTTAATCGTTCATTTGGCTTCATTGGAAAACGTTTTATATGTATAGATGATCCAAAGATTTTCATTGGAATTGATATTGTATACTTTTTTGAAAAACAAATAACCTACATATATGTTATCTTTTTTGCAAATATCTATATAATATATGATTTAATACGATGTGATAAATTTTTTAAACGGAAATTTGAGTTTTATCGCGTACATCTTTATCTTGATTGTGTATCATTTTCGTTAATTGTATGATATATTGTATTTGTTATCCTTTTCCAAATTTTGAATCATAATAGCAGAGTGCACGTATAGAATTTTCAAAATGAAAATCTCTGCCATCTCTGATAACGAATAGTGCATATACTGTTGTAAAAGTAAAAAATAAGTTATTTATTATTTAATTATTAAATAAAGTTTTGATCCGTATTTAAATTTATTCAGATTTTTATCGATTATTAATCTTTATTATTTTGCAAACTTTATAGTGATAATGAAAACATATAGTTTCAGTTTATTAAAATTCTGTAAAGGTGATTTATTTTACTTGCTAATGCTGCTGGAATAAACGATATTATTTTTCCGGAGAATGATTTTTAATAAAATTTTAAAAAAAATGATTACGCTATTACGAAATATTCTATAAATATTTAATTCGTTTAAAAACGATAAAACGAGCAATAATTTTCGCAATAAATAAAGGGAAAGATATACGGCCAAAATTTAAAATGAAAATGCTTTCTAATTGTCAGTTTACTCTATTTCGATTAATGGATGAAATATGAAATGGAAATGAAATAAACTAAAAAGCTTTTTCCCTTGCGATATTTCGTATGGAATAATTCTTCTCTTATTTAACAAATTTTATATATGGATATAGAATTTATGCATTTATACTAGAATAATTCAAAATGTCATCAATGTCTTCGTAATTCCCATTTAAAAAATTCCACTTAAAATGTATTCTATATTCAAATACCCTACCTTTCACCTCCTGTGATGTGATGACTATGTGATGTAAAAAAAAAAAAAGAAAAAAAAAAAGTAAAAAATTAATATTTTTGAATATAATTCCATTTAATTCATATTAAATTTTCCATATGTCACTCTACTATTCTGTAACAAAGAACAAATTTTTAATTTTTCAAAATATTCCCTACTGAAAATATTTTTATTTCCTTAATTAAAAAATTGTTTTTTATTTCAGACAACTTGTTTTCTTGATCAAAAGAATTCGTTGAATGGAATTTAATAAAATTTATATATATATACATATATATATATATACATATATATACATAAATTAAATTAAATTGAAAAAATTATTTGAAAAATATTTGAGATATTTTATCGCTCCTGCTAATTATATTTGTTCAATAGTATTTTGTTGTTTCATCTCGAAAAACATTATTTTTATCGTGTAACTACTTTTCCATAAAAAAAATATATATCCCGTAATATTATTTACAATTAATCGCAATTACTTTACTTATCATTTATTTAATCAAAAAATCGATAATTTCAAATGACATCGTTTTTTCGATTTGATACAAAATTATTTGCATATTTATGTATGATAAAATTTAATGCAAAATATTATTCCAAGAAAACGATAACGATATGATTTATTATTCATTATTTTTTATTTATTTATCGTACACGTATATTCTCGCGTTTAATTAATAGCATAAGTTGATATATTTCATGTTTATATAAAATTACCACTCCATAGGTTTTGCTAAAGGGAAAATTAACATAGTGGTTTGAACGATCTATTGTCTCTGTGATATCATAAATAGCTTTGATATCTTCTGTATAAATTTACAACTCAATTCATCGCTGAAATACAAGATGATACTCTCGTTAACCAACCCAAAGGCAACCCTGTGACAAAATCCGGTTGATGCACTATACGTTATGATCTAATTCTTCATTATAGCATAAGAATTTCTTGTCGACATGATTATTAATAGCTATACGAATGAAACAAAATCATAGCTCGTTATGCATACATGATGAACTTGAATTACATAATGAGATCATATCATATCATATCATATATAATGTTACCTTTAAAAATATTAATCAATGAGCATTATTACTCCCCGAAGTAATTGTGTAATTCGTTGTCATATCATGATGTAAAAGAAAAGGGAAAAATTGAAATTGTAAGCTGAAAATAAAAAAGAAATTTTTATGTAAGAAGTTATTTATTTTTTGTTTATTAATACGTAATTCTTGCCATTACTTTTCATAAAATAATTTTTCTAATATAATATTACTAGTATAATTTTTCCAATATAATAATACATTTTTTTCTTAATCGAATATTTGATGCCAATTACCAGATCTCATCAACGAGGAGGTGATTACGTGTAGAGACCCATCTATAAACAATATAATAAAAATATATCCTTAAAATTATAATAAAAATTAAAAAAGTGAAAATATAAAAATTGAAAGACACTTACGACGTATGAAAAGTGAATAGAATTGATTTTATTAAGATTTCTAATTAAGAAATTGGTTAACAATACGTTAAAATTGATCAGAAATTAATATTCTTTTCGCCCATGAATTCGCAGAGTAAGACAAGGAAAAGAAATAGTAGGAAAAGGATAGAGATAGGGTAAAAATATTGAAATCAGCGCCATCTTCAGAGTGCCGCAAATGAAACTCATAATGAAAGGATAGAAAATAGTGAGAAAAGGATAGAAATAGAATTAGAAATGATTATTAGCGTCATCTCTTGAATGTTGTGAAAGATTATGTAGAGTAAGAATTGAAAACTAGTGCCATCTCTTGAATATTTTTAGAAACATAAATTTAGAGAATCACCAAGAGATGGCACTAAACGTTAATTCCTATTCTACTTTACCTTATCTTAAGAAGATATTTTCCGAAGCCAAAAGATGGTATCACTAGTCAATTCTTAGCTTATCTCTATCCTTTTTCTATTATTTTCTATCCTTCCTTTATGAGTTTCATTTGCGGCACTCTGAAGATGGCGCTGATTGCAATAGTTTTATTATCTCTGTCCTTTTCTCTATTATTTGCCTTTCTTGTCTCTTGGATATTTATTCTCTATATTATATATATATATATATAAATATATACAAAAAATGATCGATAAATTTTATTGTATTATTCAATTTACTAATTAACAATTTTAATCTATTTTATTTGATTTAATCTTTTTTTGTAAACATATATATTTTATATGGATTTTCATATTTTTAAATATTATATTTTTATATATATTTTTATATAATATTTTATAAATAAAAATTTACAATATAAAAATACTAGTTTAATTAAAGTTATTTAATTTTATATTTAATTTTTATAGAATTTTTATAAAATAATAAATATTAATTTTAATATTAATTTGTATCGATATTTAAATATTTATTATTTAAGATTATTAAAATTTTATAGTAATATTAAAATTTCGATTTATTTTATTCCAGATTTATTATATTCTGAATTTTTACAAGAATAAACTAATTAATCACAGATTTATCAAATTTATATTGGAAAAGAAAATATAAATTATTAAAATTTTATTTCAAATATTTTATCGGAATAATATTGGAAATGTTATAGAAATGGCATAAAAATTTTATTATCAATTTTACGCTTACAGTATGTTTTTATAATAATAATTTAAAATTAATATTATACAAATAATCCTATAAAAATTGAAAAATTCTAAACTTTTATTTTGTTTTATAAGTCAATTATTGTATTCATAATTGCTATACATTTTTAAAAAATAAATTCACAAAAAATTAACTTATCGTTCATAAATTACACGTTGGAATAATTTTTCATTTACTCGTATTAATAACGAAGTGTTTCTATACTGGTATAAAAAACGCACTCAACTATTACATTCGTAGTTAAAATATAATTAAAACTTTTTTGAATAAACGTAATTAATACAAAATTAGTATGTAACTTTAAATTATACATGAAATTGTACGCGTATAGCCTCAACACATCCGAATGGTATAGAAGTCAAAAAGAAACTGCTAACGTGTAACCTTTTCTCACCTGGTAACTATTGCTCGATGGGCAAGGTCAATCTAGGCGTCTGTCAATTTCAATCGAATATTTTAAAATATAGAATATTTAATTACTATTATTTTTACTATTTTACTATTATTTTATTAATTTTCTAATTTTTTATACTATTTTTTTTCCTCTAATTTAAATACAGACGATAATTTCTATATTTTTATAATTTCTACATTTGTAGCGGTCGATAATGATATTTTTCTATTATTCTATGATATTTTATGTATAATAAAATTTGAAATTTTTATCACAGAGTAAAATTAACTCATTGATCTTATGTTTCAATTTATTCCAATATTATTCAATTTCTTTTCAACGATATTTCTAAAATTTTATTATATATTTAATCAAATAAATCACTCGAGATAATTAAAATATATTTTTGCATAGATTTAATAATATAAATTAATGTATATACATATTTTTATATATACTTACTTATATCATCTGAAATAACCGTGTAATTTTCAACCGTGTCATTGGAAATGAAATAAATTCGAAGTAATGGTACGTGATAAATTTGTATTTTCATGTGTACACGGACAGTGGACAATTTCCTGGTCTCAATGGTGCTTATAAGACTAGATTGCGTGCCGAAAGCACGATGTATGGCGCAACCATATTGCAAAAGTAATAATAAAACAAATGATTTAACGGCGTTATTTCATTTCGTTCTCTCATATATAATATATATATATTATATATACTTTTAAAATTATTCTTTCCAATTTCCAAACCACGAATATTGGAAGTCTGGAAAATTCAAAGAAAATTCATCAGAGACAAATTTATTACAAAACGATAGGATGTTATCGACCAACGATTTCTCTTCCAACATTGTGTGTGTACATTTAAGAATCGTATTTACTCTCAGTCGCGTATATTCATGAGCAATATTATACGTTATAGAGGCATATATAGTCACGCCGCTACTTAGCGAAGGAAAATGCAGCCTATCTGTACATCGTGTGTAATAACTCGTTACATCTCTTCTTCTCATCTATATATATACTCTCGTCGAATTTAATCTCTCTCAGTTTTCACATTTCATTGTTAGGATCTACTTACAAGCATACAAATAATTCGCTTTCGAAACACTCGCATCACTTTCGCATCACAATATAATTACATCGATCATTCAACATTGATTACAAATGGTATCTACAATGCGGATGATATAAAAGTATGTCGTATTCTGCGCGTAATTGTTTTATATATATATATATATATATATGTATATATGTATATTATTACTTCTAACAGATCGCTCGAATTATCGAATTTCGATCGAACGAAATTTCTGTTATTGTTGCACTTGCTGGCTTCGATACATATGAATTATTCCAAACGGAATCAAGAAAAGTTTGAGATTAAAAATTTCAATTAAAATATAATAATAATAGAAAGGAAAGGGGAAAAGATCGTCAATCATAAATCGGATGAAATAATAACCTCCTTCCATTCGAATACAATATTCGAATATCTGTGAATGTAAATTATCATTCCAAATATTCGAAGCTTTCTCGAGTTTTTATTTTATCGTATCACTCTCGTAAAAATGAAAATAGATATAATTTATTCTTTCAAAGGATATTAAATAAACGATTACACGTTTTCCAAAAAAAAAAAAAATCCTTATAGATACGTCTTACATCATCGAATAATAAAAAGATTTTAAATTCGTTTCCTCTCTTCTTCCTCTCTTCCTTCCCCCCCTTTTTTTTTACGATCACTGGAAAATGGATACGCGAACGATCCCAAAACGGAATATTACACTGTCCGTGACATTACCCGCGATCCTTTTTTATCCTGCCTCACAGTCATATTGGTATTACCTCTTTATTTATGCTCTAAAAATCGCGAATAATCAGCTTTCTTTCAAATATTCAAATAAGGTACATTACATTTACGAGCTGGTGTTATCATCGAACGAATCGATGATCCGATTCATAAATATTATAGTCGAGAAGGCAGTGAAAATTCGATTGAAAGAACTTTTCCTTCATTTTCTTTCATTTTCTTTCTTTTTTGAATTGTTATGTTATTCGCATCGAATGAACGTTATTGCATATTACATTAAGAGAAATCTGATGAATCGATGAAATATTGCTAATTTTTCGAACGTTCGTCGATATTTACGAGCAAATTAAAAAATGAAGAAATTATCTGCAATGAAATAAAGTCGAAATATCGTCGTACCGATATACCATGTTCAATTTCAACATATTGTACATCTATTTAATTTTTATATTAAAATTTTCAATTCTAAAATCTATATAAGCTTTCACACGTTTTCTTCGTACGTTCTTTTTTTTTTCTTTTTTTCTTTCTTTTTTTTTAATAAAATCTATATTTAATTAAGCCTATAAGTTTCAATTTACATTTGACTCGTATTATATATTTATAAACTATATAGTAAAAGTCAATGACTTTTCTTCCGTTCGATCTGAGATTTCTAAATCTTCTCAGACGGAAACTTCGTTACAAAAATGTATTAACGCACTTGCATGTACACTTTGAAATATCGTTCAATATTTATAATTTCGAACGATAGAATCAGTAGAAATTTCTTAAACGAAAATTTTATTTAATTTCACGATGGATCGATCGATCGATCGATCGATCGATCAACAAGAATATCAAAGAAATGATACTAGTTTAGAGGATTATTTGGAAATCTTCTTGAAGATAAAAATTTGAATTTCGAAAATATGCTGCTTCGTAAGATCTTTAAAATTTTTGTTTTCTAAAATTCAATTTTCTGGATAGAACGAAAAGTATGGTAGTGCTTAGGCCTTTCTTGATAAAAATTGTACAAAATATTTCATTAAATCTATCAATAGTGAAAATACATTGCGTCGAAACGAGCTGATTTACACAAACTTTCTAATTCTGTAATTTCTGATTTCAACTTTTTGATCCTCCAAATCAGCACATCCCCTCGATAAATTTTCACACAGATATATATATATTTATATATATTTATATACTTCGAAAAAACTTGTTATACAATTTTTGTTGCACACGTTATGTCACAAAAACGGAAAAGGATACTATTCTTCATACTGATCCATGATCTTTATCGGGTTATATTCAGCCACCATTTTTTTATATTATCATTATTTATTGATGCAGTTCAAGAGCGTCGAAACGATACTCTCAGTCTTTGAATAACACTATAATCTAAAGTACTATGTATAGTCATATTATATACACATATCCTATGCATATACAGTATATGTATTTTATGTATAATCATATATAATATACATATATACGTTGTCTATATATATATATATATGTATATGTACACGAATGCTCGTTCGATATAAGTTTTCATTGGTACGAATACGAATCACTGGAGGCTTCCATCGAGGCTCTTGCTGCTATTTATTTCAAGCTCGCTATTAATTATATAATACTCGATTCTAACTAGATCTCTATACGTATATATATATATATATATATATATACTCTTTCGTATTAACGATCTTTCCATCTAGAAAATGACTAACTAAAAATGAAAGAAAAGAAAAACTAGGATCAGTAACTATTTTATATAAAAAAAAAAAAAAGCAAAAAAGTTATATTGTCTAGTTAAAAATATATATGTATATATATATATATATATATATATATATATATATATATATATATATATATATGTATATATACCTGAACGAATGATTTGATTTTTTTTTATTTCGAGAAAGCCTGTCCGGCTTCGATAATATTTAAACGTTATTAAAATTCTGATAAAAAGTTTGTAAATAATTTACAAATTTTAGACATAATCCCTGTCTTTGTATCCTTTTTATTATTATCTTCATTTTTTTGTGATACCTTTCTGCACCATTCAATTATAAAAAAAAATAAGGAATTTGATAAATAAATAAATAAATAAATAAATTAATTAATTGATTAATTAATCGTTACCAATCATTAATTAAATAATACCTATAATATAAAATAATATAAATATTATGATTAAATATGTATACATTATAATTCTAAATTAGAAAATAAGAATTAGAAATAAGAATATGTTAAATACGTTTAAACTACATACCTAAACGCAAGTGATGGATCGAAAGCAACGAATAAAATTCAATATTGACTAGCTCGAAATATCATTCATCATTTGAGCATGTTCCAGACTCTCGTTGCACACCTATTAAATTCAATTCCAGAACAGGATCTCCTATTACTTATTGCTCGCCACGTAACGTCCGCCATGATGAAAAACGACTATTTTCATCCTTAACTCTACGAAATTACAGTTTCTTTTTCTTTTTTTTTTTCTTTTTATCTTTTTTCCCTTTATACCTATGATTTAGGCTAGTATCGTTACGCAATGATAATAATAATAATAAATAATAATAAATAATAATAATAATGACAATAATAATAATAGTAATTAATGTCTTTTTACAATAGAATCGATGATGAGTGATGGTCAGCGCGGATGACGATGATTCGATAAAATTTTTTTTATCCCCGAAATATAGAGTCCCTGAGCGACGATGGATTTTTAAGTGGATTTACAAATTTTCGATGGCTCGCGATCGAAAGGAGGATCCGATGATGACGATGATCGGCCTGCACGCGGGCCGATCCTCAAGCCGGATGCAACGTTCTTAACTGAGGGTGATGATGACGGAGGTAAATGGAGAATGTGGCCAAGACGAAAATCAAGCTGAAAGAGTTCTTGCTCGACGCGGCGGCTGAATCCTCGTAATCGTCCTCCCCGTTTCCGCTCGTTTCTTTCCGGCCACGTAACTTCAGATCTGCAAATTTTGGGGGATTGCGTTATTCGTGCCGCTTTATTTATGGAAAAAGAATTCAGAATTTCGGGGGGGGGGAGAAAAAGATTTGACGAATTATGAAGGGTTAAGATGGTTATTTTAAGCATTCGTTCTTGGCTCGATCGGTTTTCCCGTCGTTCGTCAATTTTTCAGGGTTGAGAAAATAGTATACGTTATCTTTGGAACCTCAACTCTTCTGGAATCTCGTTTCCTTCGATTCGTTTCTTTCTTTTACGATCGATCTTTTCTGGATTTTTTTTTATTAAAAATTTATCCAGAATCACCGAGAATTAATAATTTTTTTTGTACCCTCGTTAAGAAATTAATATCGATAAAAAATATTAATATTTTATTAATATTATATTAATTATAAGATATAATTATTTACCTCTTTCTTTCAACATATCTTGATTCCCTTCGAAAATATCGTTCCCCGAATTATGCCTCAGTTTACCTGCAACAAAATTAAATTCACTCTTTTCACTATATCTCTTTAAATCTATATTCTATTCGTTTTTCTTTTCTAGATAAAGGAGGGAGAAGGAGAGAATCGTGGACTCTTATCTGGTTCTTCTTTTTCTTTTTTTTTTTTTCTTTGCTGAGCGAAGATTGTGGGACGAGGGTTGACGTTAAATACGAATGAAAATGGAAAAATGCGGTTGTGCTTTTCATCGCAAGATAGAAAAACCGATCGGACGTTTTGTCGAAATTGAACCCAAATACGTTTGCCACCGTGAAAAACGCGCCTTAGGACGCCGTTGCTGTATTTCCTCGAGTAATGAGGAAGGAGGGAGGGGAGGGGGGAACTTAAGAACATGGGAAGCCCTGTTGAAAAATGTATAACGTATAACGTGCTAAATTGTCGCCACGATCGGGGAATAATTGACACGTTTCCCCCGATAGGTATTGGTAAAAAGATTCGAGAAAATTCAATTCTACGGGAGAGCATGGAAATAAAATACCTCCTCGCAAGGAATCTAAACGAAAATCCAAAGGAAAATCAATTTAAATAAAATTAATATCGAAACGGGGAATCTGAAGAAAAATTTTGAACGAAAGTTCGAATGAGATATTTACCTAAGAAGCGATCTATTTCTTCGCAAGGTGCAATGGAATCGTATATAATTATGGTTCAAGCGATTCCAGAAGGTAAAAAGATTCGAGAAAATTCGAAGGAAAATCGATTTAAATTAATATCAAAATCTGAACAAAAATTTGAACAAAAGTTCGAAATGAGATAAAGACGTTTACCTAAGAAGCGATCTATTTCTTCACAAGGTGCAATGGAATCGTATATAATTACGGTTCAAGCGATTCCAGAAGGTAAAAAGATTCGAGAAAATCCGAAGGAAAATCAATTTAAATAAAATTAAAATCAAAAGGAACTTGAACAAAAATTTGAACGAAAGTTCGAATGAGATAAAGATGTTTATCTAAGAAGCGATCTATTTCTTCGCAAGGTGCAATGGAATCGTATACAATTACGGTTCAAATGACTCCAGAAGGTAAAAAGATTCGAGAAAATCCGAAGAAAAATCGATTTAAATTAATATCAAAACGGGGAAAAATTTGAACAAAAATTCGAATGAGACTTTACCTAAATCTATTTCTTCGCAAGATGCAATGGAATCGTATATAATTACGGTTCAAATGACTCCAAAAGATAAAAAGATTCGAGAAAATCCGAAGGAAAATCAATTTAAATAAAATTAAAATCAAAAGGAACCTGAACAAAAATTTGAATAAAAGTTCGAATGAGATAAAGACGTTTATCTAAGAAACGATCTATTTCTTCGCAATGGAATCGTATATAATTACGGTTCAAGCGATTCCAGAAAATGAAGAGATTCGAGAAAATTCGAAGGAAAATCGATTTAAATTAATATCAAAACGGGGAATCTGAAGAAAAATTTGAACAAAAGTTCAACCCAAATCTATTTCTTCGCAATGGAATCGTATACAATTACGGTTCAATTCCAATTGATAATTAAAAGTTTGGTTTAGGCATTGAATATTTAATCCACAATGTGACCCCGCAATTTCGTGATTTTGTTCGTTAGTAATACCGTGATATTTGCTCTAAATCCCGTGGCGGTGGGTACTCATGCAGAGAAGAGCGGGCAGAGTTCAATAAAGTTGACCTATGGCCCGAAACGGCTCTATAAATCTTCCATCGAACGCAACGTCGCCTCTCAATCTGTTAGCATCAAAATATTTTGCATATATCGATTTCGGACCTTTCGACTGAGTACACGCAAATGCGGCTGGACACTGAGCCAATAATAAATCCAGGATTTTTCATTACGGTAGGAAGAGGGAGGAGGATGTGAAAGGGGGGAGGGATAAAATGGGGACGAATGTCCCCCTTATTAAGAAATAACGTAATTAAACATATGAATCGAGATCGATCGTGGAAATTAATAAAGATATCGATATTGAAATCCATATCCATGCATGATATATCCTCTGCGATACCGGTCGTTCTTTTTTTCTTTTTTCACCAGAATTAATCATTCGTTCAATTCGTGCGCGATTTTAATAAACGTTATGCGGGCAAGCTTAGAAGCACGATTAAATTTGAGAAGAAACAAAAGTGTAAAGTATATTTGTTTCCATTTAAAAATAATTTTTAATCTTTCCTTTCGGGATTAAATTCGAACGGGGTGAGGAGAGGAGAGGGGAAATTTTGAAATGAAATTTTTCACGTGGACGATGGAAATGGAATAGAAGAAAACTTTCAGTTAATTAAATATGACGCGAAAATATATTTGCAAAATACTTTTTTACAAAATGTAAAAATATATATATACATATTGTAATTACTTATAACACGTATACGAGAAGTTTTTAACAACAAAGTATTTCCACGTACGAGAAAGCATTCTCGAGGATTCCGTTAGGAGGAAGTCTCGTCCTACGACGAGAAAATTAATAAATTCTTAATTATATTGAAACTTATCACCACTTATTATTATACGCATTATTGTACACACCTAAACTCGACTCGAAGGTAAATTAGACGATAATTTCATAATAAATGCGCTTTATTAGTTAAATTATCCGTTAATAAATTCACGCATCGATCTAGAGATAACGGATTACGAGTCGAATATTAATTAGGAAGAACAATTACCCGCCTTTCGCTTCCTCCTTAATTATAATATATCAAACGTGGTTAAGGATATACTTGGGCATAAACCGAATTACAAATGATCTAGTGCGGTATATAAGATCATGAAAATGAAGAAATCCTTCTATTGTTCATTTTTCAAAGAGGGATCCTTGAGAAAATGTAAATGTGGTATAAATGAAAAGAAGCTTCGCAGGGAACTGGTTCAAAAGGAAAGAAGATAATAGACATAAAGGTATATCGGATGATATAGTGGGGAATGGTAGCTGGTAAAAACAAATCTGAAAGACAGAAAAAAAAAAAAGAAAGAAAGAATGAAGAACGAAATCTGATATGACTGCATTAAAGCAAATAATTGAATACACTTTGATTTATACATTTATACATAAGTAACATAAGTGAATTTGTAAGTCAATAAATTTGGAAAAAAATTATATTTAAAAGACACGTATTTTCTTTAAGTACTTTTTTTGGAAATCGTCTTTTCCCTTCATATTGAATTTTTTATATTTTAATGGAGGATAGCTTAAAAATAAGTGTTCACGTTAGATGTAAAGAAGTGGAAGGAAGAAAAAAAATCCCTCGATTCAGAATATTTTAACTAAAATTTTCCTTAAGAATGTCCTCTTTTGAATAATGGCTCAGATAATACAGTTTCGAAATAAGAAAAAAAAAATATCCCTTGATAGTTAAAAAGAAAAAATAATGACAGGATTGGAAATATCGCGAATAACTTTGTTCGAAGACCGACGAAGAAAAAACGAACGACTATTTATAAAGGAACGTTTTAAACATTTATTTATTTCCCGTTCTCTTTCACACAATTTATATTTTAAAATTTTCTTTCATCCCAAAAAAGATTACACAATGCAATATTAAAGGATATGATAAATAAAGAGAAGAAAAATAAAGAATTTAAACCAAAAGTAAACAGAGATATTTCTTCTTCAGCGCGACGAAATTAACGAAGCTGAATAATAAATCGCGGGATAATAATTTATTATTATCTCTTCTTTTTTTGTATCGAACTTGAAACTTCCGGGAAGAATTTTCGGGATATATTTGTACTGCGCGTGTGTTCATTCAGAAACAAACAAACGCGCAAAGTTGTGCAAAAGCCTGGCGTTTCCCTTCCTGCAGGGAAAAAGGGGTTTGATGAACAAGGTGTAAGTTCAAAATGGCATTCAACCGTGGGCTTTTTACGGAGGCGTTCTTCTAAACGTCTAGGCTCCTCGGTGAAACGGGGGCCTCTATCGACTTTTGTGCGTCTTTTTCGCAACCGGCTGCCTGTCGAAAGCAAATGAGATGGTGGGCTTGTAAATCTGACACGGCGGTTCCTATTCATTCACGATTTCACACAGAAATGGTTCCTCGTCTCGGGCTTGAAAAACGAGCGTCGCGATCGTGTTCAACGATGGACTGTCCTTGGAAAGGCATTAAAATAGTCGGGAAGGAGGGGGAGAGCAAAGTGTGTGTATGTATATATGCATATAGGAATACCTTATGAATTTCAAACGTACCGATTTTGTCAACGCTCCTGCGTATTTTTCGCATTACGCTCGACAACTTGATAATGGAAATTTTTATATTTGAAATAATAAAAAGGGAAAAGAAAATTCCCATTTCTCTTACGCTCCAAACAATTTGATAGTCAATTCCAAGATATCTTCAAGTAAATTTGATTTATTTTTCTTTAGAAGTATTATTATATAAAAAAATATTATAATATCCTTTTTACAATCGTTTCAAGGGATGATATTTTTTTTTTTAATTAATTTCGAGATCTTCTTTCCTTACTTCTATTAAAAAAAAAGAAAAAATCATCGAAATTTACTCTTCCATTTTCTTCGAGGTAAAATATTCGCAGAAATATTACGTTACTCTTAAATCAAAGGGAAAAGTGAAGGATTCATCCCTATCTGTTCCCCTCCCCTCTCCTGTTCAAAGGTTATTTGAAACAAGACACGTCTATCTGTAAATTTGCGCTTTTGTACAGCTTTAAAACAAACAATAGGGCGGAGAAACCGCGCGGAGGAAAAACGAGGGGAGGTGCAGTGATAGAGTGACCGAACGATATTGTGGGATTTTGTCCTTCGATAGCCTTAAGCGGCCAATTCAATTTACACAGAGGAGATACACCGGTGTACGTACGGACGTACGTTTTATATGGCCTCGAAGGATACCGACAACGAAGTATGCCAGCGGTTAACAAAATCGATATCGAAGGTGATGCTGGTAGCTGGTGGCGTGCATGCCCAATGGATATAAAAAGTGTCGATTTGTTTGCCAGAAATCGACAAAGCTTAGTAACGCGATTGCTCACTGGCTAAAAAAAAAAAAAAAAAAAAAAAAAGAAAAAAAAGTTGCTCGGATATCCCACCCCTCCTCCTCCCACCCCCCCCTTTTCGTCTGGTTCCCACGTAGAGATAGAGGTATATCGTATCGCGAAAGTATCTTTTTTCTTTTTTTTTTTTTTTTTTTTCTTTTCGACAGTCGTTTAAAAACAATTTGAAACGATACGATTCCTCGCTCTGCTTCGAAATTGCATTCGTCCCCTAATTATTCTTTCTTCGTAAAATCAAAGAAGGCGATGCGTGTATCTCATTCTTTTTTTCTTTTTTTTTTACAACTAAACGATAGAGAAAAATTTCTTTGAATTTATAATTTCGCTCTATTCGATGCATTCGTTGGATGAATGTAATTATATTTGAAGAAGCTTCGCCAGGATGGTTTTGGTTAAGAAATAAAAATAAAAAGAGAAGAAAAGGAAAGGAAAGAAAGAAAGATAATATGGCGGGATACTTCGAATCGTATCAAAGAATTCCATTATGATAAAAAGGAAAACCGTGGGGAAAAACGGGAGGAAACAATGGGAGAACATTCGTTAAAATTCTCGCTTCTCGCTATAAAAATTCATAGGGAAGTTGTCGACATCCGGACGAGGAGGTGGCCGTTGATAAAAATGCATTTATACAAAAAAGTTATATTGGCATTCCATCGAATGGAGCTGTCAGTGTGCATTTAACATTGCGCGAGTAAAATACCAACATCGATTCCCTTTGATATCTTCGTTCTTCCGTAAACATTCGATCAACGTCAAACGAGTAAAGGGGAAAAAGAAGAGAGAGAGAGAGATCCTCCCCTCCCCTCCAAAAAAAGACAAAAGAGAAAAGAGAGAACTTAACCGAGTTAAAGCTCATCATTTCGTAAAAAAAAAAGAAAGGAAAACGTTACAAGCGAAGCGAAACGCCAATAATGACCAAGTTCGATCAATTTCCGGTTGGTTATCAGCTTACAGCGAACAAAACTAATCCTCCTCCTCTTCCTGGAGTTTCGAATCGAGCGCGTTAACCCTTCCCCGATTCGATTCATCATAGGAGGAGGCAATTTTATTTTCGAAAGGGCGACACGCGATTATCCATGGGCGAAATAAGGGTAGGAAAGTACGTTCGCGTACGTGAAAAGGGATGGCTCGTCTTTTGTAGAAATTACATCCGAGGATGTGCACAGTTGGAGTGGGGATGGATTGGCATGCACAAATGCCTCGACACTCGATCTAATTAATCAGCGACCCGTTATTTCACCAGGCAAGTACCTTACGCCGCATCGTTCGGCAAGTAGCACTTGGCGCACAAAGGGGAAGGGGACGTGTCCTATTCCTCGTGAGATGAAAAGATAAAGATACCGGATCGGTCGATCCGAACGATAGAGTGATAGCGAGAACAACAGGTTTCGGGGTTGATTCGTTAATAATATTTTCCTTTCCCATCGTGGTGGAGATTTTTTTGCAATTTCGAAGGGAGGAGAGAAGAGGATAGAGCTCGTCGATTTTTTCCCCCCAAAGATTTGCATCGCAAATTTTTGAAAATTTTTGATCGAGGTAATATTTAATCGTTGGACGATGAGTCGTAAGAGATTCCGGTTTCGGTTTCAAATCGTTTCGTAATTGTATTCGAAACCACTAATGCATTAACATCGCTACAAATTGATTCAATTCCCTAACCTGCTATTTGGATTACTGATAATTTGTTCCCGATTTAAAGGTTCGTTTGTATGTATGTATGTATTTATATATATACATGCGTATTAATAGCGTTTGGTTTAATTCTAGGCAATAGATTGGATAATTAATAAATAAAGAATTTAAAGGGGGCGGTGCTCATTGACATATCGGGGAAAATTTCATTTTCTGGTTAATCGAACCGGATTATATACCTTTTATCGAGCAAATTTCCGAAAATATTTTTCTTCGGATATTTATTCGCAAAAAAAAAAAAAAAAAGGATTAAACGTCTCCCTTGCTTTCGGAAAAGTAATTTTTGTGATAAATAAATTCCAACTTACCTTTGTATCTTGTCGTACTTCCGGTAGAATTCGAGGACGCGATCGCTGAAACATGACAAATCGCGTGATAATTCATTTCGTTGAACGTGAAATTATAAATAAAACAATTTTGAAGCCAGAAGTTATTAAACGCTTTTACGAAAGCTTAGGAAGAAGCTTCATCCGTGTTCTAAAACTTTCCAAAGATTTTAACTCCTTGTTACTCCTAGTATTATGACTGGAAGTTTACACGCGCAAACACTTCACTTTAATGCAACATAGTTCCCGGAACTGTTAAACGATAAAATAAGTCATAATAGAATTATTTTACGATTAGTTTAGTTATTTATATACACAATGATCTATAATTTCCTTTTACGAGTCTAATTAATTCTGATAAAATTGAAAATTAATTACCACCAGAAGGAAATTTCTATTCTATAATTTTATATTGAAAATTTCAATTACGAACGAATTATTTGAATTACTCACGATAAACTTTAATGGTGCCATCGGTGTCCCCCAATGCGTTCCTAGACACGCATTTGTACGATCCAAAATCAGACGGACCGACCGAATTTATCGTCAACTTCATCTGAACTTTGTACGCGTTGTCCACCAACATGGGCTCGTACTTCCCCCCTGCGAAAATGCGAAAGTTGTTTAATCCAAGAATATTAAACGAAAAAATTAATATTAATAAACAAATATTCTTAATCTTAAGCGAAGGAATCCCCGGCTAAGAATTCCCCGAAAAATGAAATATTCTTTAATAAATAATAGTGTCTTGTACAGCGACTCCAGATTTTTTTAATAATTAAAATTTAGTGTACATCATCCATTTAAACGGAGCGAACAGCCGTATTGCTGTTTCACCGTCTAACGAATATATTCCATCCTCGTTTGCGCAGGTTGTTTGGATGCAATTAAAATCGCCTTTTTTTTTTCTAAAAAAAAAAAAAAAAAAATATTATTCGTTCTAAAGGAATATATGTTTTATGAAATAAAACATTTACTATCGATAACTGTGAGGAGGAAAATTTCTTCTTCAATTCCTAAATATTACTATCGAAGATAAATTTACTTGACTTGCTAATTATTCTCTATTGTCACATCGAATATTCAAAGTATCTGTTTATTAAATTACAAGTATTATCGAACGAGTATTATAAACTTGTTTTAATTTTTATTTCGGGATTCGGAATTAATCTCGTTGAACAATATTTTCGTAAATGCTACTCTATTTTAATTATCTATTTTCCATTAAAAAAAAAATTAAATAGATAATAATAATAATAAAAGAGAATGACGACCGATTTTTATCCATTATATATCTACTTGGTAACGGCTTAGCTGCAGATTTTTATACAAACGCTTCCCTCTCGTACTACATACGTGTGTTGAATATTACTAAACAAATTTAATCATATTCTGAATAAACTCTTCCGGTTACGATATAATATTGAAAGTTGGAAAAATTCTGAATAGTTCGTCCGTAAAAAAAAAAGAAAAAAAAAAAAAAAAGCAGGAAGAGTCCACCGATGCAATATCGAAGCAATATATTACACGACGTCTCGTGAAAGGGTTTCTCTTTTCCCCCTCTTTTCTTTCTTTTTTAAAAATTCGCGAAAAAAAACCTGTACACGGATAATAATTTTAATAACGGCTAAAAGTAACAAATTTTATAAATATTCGACAATATATCGTGTAAATTTTTTCTTTTTTTTTTTTTCAACGATAAATAAATATCCTGACGATTATCCTATCCACGATGAGACGATAAATAGAAATATCCTTCACCTCGTCCCGTTTTCGAAACGAATCGAAGAAATTCGAGCGTTCTTTTCAAAAGCGAAAAACGCGTCACAATAGTTCAATCAGTTTGAAAGATGGCCCCGCTTGTTCACCGTGCCCCCCCTTATTTTGGTATTCGTCATGCACCTACGCTAAGTTAACGTGATTTCTGTTTAGATCGACACCATTCAGAGACATTTCCGTTTCTACGACTCGTAAGATTCTATCGAACGAGATATATATATATATATATATATATATATATATATATGTATGTGTATGTGTGCTCGCATTCTATGAAGGGTACGTGGATGCAAAGCGAAATAATGAAATGGAAGGAGTTGTGCGAAACGATCGAGGATGTCCATGAATCGGTTTTCGACACGATTCAGAGAAAACATTTCGCAACGATTGAGAAAAATATGCGTTGAATAAATTTTACCCGTTTACACTGGACATCATGACGATAATGGATGCGTTTTTTTTGTCATTGATTGTTACTTTGAAATAGAAGATAGTCCAATTCCGATTAAAATAATCTCTCCACGATCGAATGTTTCGCAACGTGGTTTAGTTTATTTACGAAGAGGGTAGCAATAATTCGATAAATCCAATTCTCTTTTGCAATTCAACGTTTCACTATGATAGTTGCATTTTGAACGATAGAAAATATTAATGAATCTCAAATTAAACGCCTGATCTTATCTAGGTGAATCGAATTCTTCATCGTATCTCGTAATATAATTTAAACTAATGTTAACTTATACCTAAAATGCTGATGTTTCACGAAAAATTCGTGAATGATCCAAGATTTTATTGGAGAAGGAGGTTGATCGACGAAGAGATTGCTTGTTATAAATTTTTAGTCCTTTTTTAAGAAAGAAAGAAAGGAAAGGAAAGAAGAAAAAAAAATGACGAAAATACGACGCACACGACGATCGAAAGACGAATGAATTTTGCTGTAACCCGATTGCGAGATCAAAATTCGCATTGTACGCGCTATTATTGGTTTCGATACAGATATAGCAAATATCAACGAGGCTGGCGACGTAATAACGACAGGAGAAAAGGGGCAAACCCTGTCGTTTCGATCTTCATATACATACACACGCATCCTCAACTCTCCTCCTCATAAATGCCGGATAAAATCGTGTTATAGCTCTAACGTCCTGCTTCGATCCCCCGATGTATTATTCAAAAGCTAATTCTGCTCTGAATAACCGAGCGAAAGGTAAATCTGACGAAACATTTGGCCCAGGCGCGTGATGTATCAATCAGATAAACGCACTAGGCAGTCGATTTGCTTCTTTGATCGGCCGCCCATCATTCGATAAAAGGGAAATCCGTATATATATATATCAAATAATTGGAAATTGGACGCCAAACTTTAAACAATTCTTTCTCTCAAAGGCCACCGTTTTTCACATAACTACATTCATCCACAACAAACTGAAAAGAAGAAGAAGAAGAAAGTTAAGGCGGCCACAAAAATAAAAAGAAAAAGAGTTTTATTGCAACGGTTTGGTTTGGATTTCGAAGAAAAGGACGAGCGAAGGTGTTGTCAACTCACCGCCAAAGTGGTAATTGAAGAGGAAATAAATTGGAGCGTGGAGGGAGGGAGAGGAGGAGGAGGAAGTTGGAGGAACGCGAGGCACACGTCGAAATGGATTTGACGCGAGCCACTAAACGGGGGTAGAGATCGCGATACGGTGGAAATATATACGGCGAGGATCTGAAAGGAAGGGTGGATCGATGGAAAGAGTACTAAAGCTGGCTTTTATAGGGGCGAGCATAAAGCGCGGGGTTGAACGTTTATACACCGCCTTCTTGTGCCCGTGCCCGTGTTTATGCGTTTGGCATAGCGGAGCTTTCGTTATTCAAAGAGCTCGTTACTCTTCTTCCTTGGGGATAGGGGCATGTGCAACAAGAGAACGCACCGTGCCCCGTGTAATTATACCTTTGGAAAAGGTTAGGATCGATCCAGGAAGAGAAACGGTTCAATGGTCGATACACAAGAGGCACAAGCCGGTGACGACCGGCTAGTTTTCGAGTAGATCGCATGGATTCGCTCTACTTGGATTTTACTCGGAAAAGAAACGAAAGGATTCCTTATATTAACAATTTCTTTTTCTCTTTATATATAATTATGAAAAGGGATCGTAGATTATTTAGGTTACTCGAAAAGTGGAAAGATAGATAGGATAGGGAAAAAGAGAAGAATGGAATTCATCTTGGATTCATTCAACTTGCGGGTTGAGATAGAATTTAAAGTATTCGAGAAATGCTAAATAAGAAAAGTTTCGACCAAAGATAGGATTCTCTTGTATTAAAAATATTTTTCGATATAATTAATATAACGGGAAGGGATAGAATTCGTCTCTTCGATCTGTTAAATGTATCTTTTTACACATGCACTCTTTATGAAGAGTTGTTATAAGTTGGAATATTATTATACGAAAGGGAATGTGGAAGAAGGTTGAGAAGCACTGGTATGAGTAATTAACTATGTACGCGAGGAAAGAAAACAGTGGAATCATTGTTTTAACCTACCTTGCGGAACTATTTCGTCCTTATCCCTTGTCCAATAATTGATGGATTTGGGATAAGCCTCTGAGAGGCACTCGAGAGTCAACTGTTGTCCCTCCTGGGCGCCCACCAATTGATTCTGTACCCAAATCATGGGCGGAACTGAAAAGAAGAAAAACAAATTTTCCATGAATAAACGTTTGTCTTTTCCTTCAACTTTAACTTTCGCATTTTATCATTACCGAATAAATAATAATAAATTTGAATAACAAGGATTAAAGATAAAAATATTTGAGAATAATTAATCGGTTAAAAAGTCTCGATACAAAACGACGATTAAATTTTCCTCGTATAACATTTTCTTACTTACATTGGACGGTGAGCATGATCCTTTTGCTGACCGATGGTGGCACGCCGTTGCTCGCGATGCAAAGATAGAAACCCATGTGCGATCGATCAACTTTCGATATATTGAAATTTGGCCCCTCCACGCTGATAACTGAAACGAAATAAATTTCACATACACGATACAATTGTAATACAATTCAATGAATTCGAAGTAAAAAAAGAAAAAATTTATCAAAGCGATTTTCTTCGAATTAGAAAATAAATGGTGTAATTATCTCTCGTTGGAATCAATATTGGTGTACTTAGACAGATTTTTACATTTAAAAATCGTCTCGTTGAATACGAATACGTTTCCTCCGCTCTGTTTTTATTTTTCACCGGAAGTTTCGGTGAAGAACTTACACTTTCAGACAGTTTCGTATACGAGAGTGAAGTTTTTGAAACGGGCCCGAACAACTTTTTCACCGGTCGGTATATTTGCCGCCGCCTGTATATCCGCAATACGATGAAAACTGCGTCGAAATTTCCTCCCCTCCCCCTCCCCTCATAATTTGTTTTGGAAAGTAATCAAAAGCATAGCTGAGTTCACAAATTTTTCCCTCCAGTTTTTTTTTCTACGTAATTTTTAAAATTCGCAATTTTTATTTTATTCTTCTAGAGTGCATTAAATTGTATCCCGAAAACGCTACGAAATGATTTTACACGCATAACAATTTTCTATTTCAATTTGCGCGTTTCGCCAAATCTATATAAAAATATAAACCGCCGAATTTTCTTTTTTTCTTTTTTTTAAAAATTGTTTCGAAAACAAACTCGCATATTTCATTATTTCAATATATTATCGGAATGGCAATTGAAAAACAAAATTGTCATTACTTTTTTCCCCTCCCCCGTCTCTTTATTGTAAAATAAAATTCCCGTCAAAAGAGGAACGAAATTTTCTCGTTATCGCGGCGATAATAAAGAATCGTCTAAGAAATCGGCGATTGTTAAGCAACGTAGCCGAAGTTAGTTTGAACAGCTGTTAGACGGAAAATGAAATTTTTCTGTCTATACGGTCAAAGAGCTGAACGGAAATTTACAGGAAACAGGGACAAACCGAGTAACACAGTTTTCATGTTGTCTTCTCTACTCCTGCAGGATGGCAAATTTAGTTTACTTATCCGGAAGTCGAGGCGGTCTACGACCGTCCGTTAACCACAATTAAATCCGGTGGAATATTTGCGCCCTGTTAACAAACTGAACGATGTCAAATACGAAAGAACGAAAACGGAGCGAAACCTAACGAGTGAACCACAGTTGCCACCAGCCTTCCCTCCCTCCCTCCCTCCGCCGCCCCCTTCATTACTTTTCTTACAGAACAAAACGCAATTAACGAGCCACGCAGTTTACGCTTTCGAAATAGTTTCGCCATTGAATCGCGAGGCGTGTTTCTTTTGAATTTTTTTTTTTTTGAATCCGGCGATATCTGAACGGAACGGAGAGGAATTCGAGCGGATGAGATTCGATTAAAAAAATTACGAAATATTTTTACTTATTTTTTTTTTTTTTTGTATTTTTTATCTCTATCCCAGTGCGGATTTTTATTTATTCATTTTTATTTATTTCTTTTTTTTTTTTTTTTTTTTTTAATCCAAAAACGTGCGATGCGTCGATAAAGGGAAAAGGCCTCGTCGCCTTTCACGATTGATAAAAATATTTGTTCGAAAAATCTTTTGCAAGTTTTTTTCTTTTTCGATTCCCTTCTTTCGGACGATGTGGTAAAAGTAAAGTGAAAGTTACAATGTAAATAAGGGAGAATTAAAATTATTTTCGTTGAATGGAAAAGTTCGTGGAAAGCGCGTTACGACTTCTTTGAAAAGGATTAAAAAAGGGGAGAAAAGAAGAATTTTATAATTTCAGATAAAATTGTAAAGAGATTAAAAAGAGATTAAACACGAATGCGTGAAATATGCAGGGAAAAGAAACGATGTCGTAAAGATTGAACGTGAAATCGAATTAATTTACATCATACATTTCGATTAAATTTTAATATTAAAATTTCAATCTTCCACTTTCGACTTTGCCCGTGCGAGAGGCGAACGACGAATGAAAACGAAATCGGTCGAATTGGTGAATCGAAACGACTTTGAACACACAATAACGCTAATTCAATAGATTTCCACGTGTATCACGTGAATAATAAATAAACTCGATTTCAATGATAAAAGTTTCGCGCAAAATTTCGAAATAAATATATTGCAAAGGCCTCGAGTATATTCGCAAATAATAATAATGGCTTCCTTTTCTCTCGCGCATCTATCATAAAATAACATTTCACTTTGTCTCGACCCAACTTTGTCCCTATTCCAACTTTTAAACCAAATGATAGCAACTAACATTCGTAACAAAACAACTATCGTAAAACGCGATCCAACCGCGTTTTATTTATCTCATTTTCGAAACTTACATAGAAACCTAATTCCTTGAGAGAATTCATCATTCACATTTATTTTTTCTTCAACCCAGAGTAGAGAATCAAATCGTTGCAGAGATTCGTTCGTAAAAAGTTCGATAGCTGCGGATCGATAGTCGGAAAAACGATAGTCGGAAAAAGTGCGAGATTGCCTTATCGTGCGTTTAAGTAAACAGCAGTCGTAATTTGTTTCATTTCGATGGAACGAAGCAGCCCGGTGCAACTGTGAACGCTGAATTCGGTGAATACGCACAGTGTTTGCCAATTTCAATGCAAATATAGCAGATCTTCCCTACCTGTGCAAACGTATCACCCACCTCTAACCTATTGGCCTTGCTCGAACACGCTGTGTTTGCGCTCCCCCGAGACTACAAGACTCGGTTACACCGCCCGCAAATCTGGCGGATATGCTTCCACGATTTAACGCCCGCCCACGAAAAATCTTAAATTCGCTTCGCGGGGATATTGTTGATATCGGCGAGGCGGCGCACCTGCGTCGCGTCGTATCACTTTGTCTTTCGACGTTTCGAAGAATTGGACAGTGAGTATCGCGTCGATTGAAAAAGTTTAATTGGATTATGAACTTTTATATCGAATATATATAAAAATAAGAGCGAACTTTGACGATCAGGATTGTAACTCGTTACATCGCGTAACATTACATCCAAGTTTTACATTTTCTACGCAATGTAACATGAAAAATTTTCTTTCTTTTAAGTATTCCAATAAAAGCGAAAAATATGAAAGATTAAAAAAAACGAGAGCGACGAACGCGTTCGAATGCATCGAGAGAAATCGTGTCGATTAAAAAAAAAAAAAAGGAAAAAAAAAAGAGAGAAAAATAAAAGATAAAAAGAGATTCGTCGGGATTCGATTCGAACTTTTTAACTACCCGAGAGTAAAGAAGATACAAAAATGAAAAGTGGTATATAACTTGGATGAGGATTGAAACTGACCATTCGTCCCGTTTCCCAGGAGTATCGACTTGCCATCCTCGCGCCGCCAGATGATGTTTGGCGCCGGTGATCCTGTCGCTTCGCAGTGTAAAGTCACTTTACTGTTTTCAGGCACCACCATGTCGGTGCTGGTTGGGTAGTCCAGAATATTCGGCGGAACTGTACAACATCATTGAGAGAAAACGGTTATTATTACGGTTAGATCCAAGTTACCTTAACCTAACCCCTTCTCCGTTAACATGATCTCCACTTTTGTCTCATCTAATTAATTCGTGTTGGAAAAATAATCGAAGAAAGGAAAGGGGCTGATTAAAATCATCCCTACGAATATTCTTCTCTATATCGCTGTTCAGAGGAGGAAATCGTCGTCGTTCCTTTGATACTCCGCAACAAAGAAGATCGGAATTTCGGTCAAAGAATAAACACAAGAGGCCGGCTCCTTTTGAATATTCGCGCCATTCAAACCGACACATCCTTTTTAAAAATTACCCGAGACGGAGATCCCCCTTTGTCCCGTAATTTACCAACGCGTCGCCATCATAATTTCGAAACCACTCGTAAATTATTCGCTATAATAATAATTTCTAAGCCGTCTCCTGATTCGCGTTACACGCCTGCATCTTTGTCGGATGCAGACACATTGTGTTACAGGCGCACGTTTGATATCATCCACCGGAGCTCGGAGCTTTCCAACTCTTCCCCGTATTGTTGTACGTTTTTATCATCCTCTTCTCTCTCTCTCTCTTTCCCTTTCTCGCAATGAGGTCGGCAACGAGGTGTTTTGTGGAAATAAAATTGCAACCTGTTTTCAGTTTACGAAGCATAAATTCAGATTTATCTGTAGGGATGATCTGTTACGGCGGATCATAAACATCCGTGGCTACGTGATTTGTTGCGCGATATTGGCCGGTGTGTATTGTTACTAGCGCGTTTAACATTATCCCATTAACGGGGAAAAAGGGGCCGGATCGATAATATCGTCGATATCTGATAAATAATCGCGATAATCGTTGATCTCGCGTGCAGATTGGGAGGAAAAAAAAGAAAATAATCGCGAAAATTTTGCACTCGCGAAATTATTCCATAAATATTGCACCGTTTCTCTTCTCTAATTAATAAATTAACGAACAATACAATAATATATTTTCAAGAAACGTTCTTTCGAATGCGACAAGAAAAGAAATATTATTATTCGGTAGAAATAGAGTTTCTTCAATTTTCGTTTCGAAACTGTGAAACGTCTCGTATCTGACACGAGCATCTGGAAAAGAGAAAAATGAAGTTCTCCGCGTTTATCGGTGAATTAGCCGCCCAACGTGTGCCATCCGACGTGTGGCATTGGCGGCGGCTCATGCGTGACGCTTCGCCGCCCCTTCCCGCGCTCCTCTTCTCGCGTGACCACGCGTGTTTGCGTTTTAAACCGGGAGAATTATTAATTAATAACGCGGGTTTCTTTCAACAACGAGTGCCCATGCTGGGGCAAAACGCCTTTTTTAACTTCGTAATCATTAAGCGATCAAAACAGCGGAGCGGAGATTTATTTGACTGGTTGATACGCGAGGGGTTGGATAGATTGTGACGTTACGAGACAAAATTCGGACAAGTTTGAGGAAAGTGTATCGTGCATCCACATTTATGGTAAAACTATGGTAGAAATTTCATTCTCGAGGATGGTATTTCTCGCATTTGTGGACGTTGATGATTTGGTTTCTCGTAGAATACTTTGTAGGAGGAGCATTTCAGAAGGATTATTGTCTCGATTTCAACGTTGAATTCGAAAACAATAAAGGGATCTGTTTTTACTTTCCATCAGTAGATTTTATTTTTAGAAGTGTATTTTAATGTGTTTCGATTCTTTAAATATCTTAGAGAAGAAAAGGTAGATGTAACAGTAGATGGATAGAAGCAACAGTTGAGCTCAACATTTTTAGTGAACATTCTAATTCATTATTCTCCATAACGAGCTCAGTTTAATTCTATCTAAATATATATTGCATATCCACTCGACAAAGATTCGACAAAGATTCTCCATCTCGTTTATATAAATCCTCCCCAATCATTTATCGATTTATCTACTTTCTATCTGGTGGAAAGCTCTTTATTATAGAAGTGTATTTTAACGGTCGATTCTTTAAATATTTCCTTGGAAGAAAAAAATAGACAATAGTTAAATAGTTGAATTCGACATTCTTCGTGAACTTTGAACATCTAACCTAATTCATCATGTTCCATAATCAGCTCACTTTATTTTTAAATATCTTTACTCGAAGATTCGATAAAAATCGTCTCCAATCATTTATCATTTATCTACTTTCTATTACAAGAAAACTTTATTGTACTTTAATTAATAGTATAAAAATGATCGATTTTCTAAATTTTTCCTTAGAGAAAAAGTAGATATACGAAGCAACAGTTGAGTTCAACATTCTTCGTGAACTTTGAACATTCTAATTCATTGTCCTCCATAATAATCTTACTTTACTTCTATCTAAAAGATATTGCATCTTCACTCGACAAACATTCGACAAAGATTCTCCATCTCGTTTATATATAAATCCTCTCCAATCATTTATCAATCGATATCTATTTTCTGCAAGAAAACTTTATTATAAGTGCATTTTAACAGTTGATTCTCTAAATATTTGCAAACAAAAAAAAAGAAGCAACAGTCGAGTTCAGCATTCTTGCTGAACTTTGAATACTCTAATTCATCGTCCTCCATAATAAGCTCACTTTGCTTCTATCTAAAAGATATTGCATCTTCACTCGACAAAGATTCTCCATTTCATTTATATATAAATTCTCCTCAATCATTTATCAGTCGATATCTACTTTCTGCAAGAAAACTTTATCGTACAAATGTATTTTAACGGTCAATTCTCTAAATATTTGCAAGAAAAAAATAGACACAACAGCGAAGCAACAGCTGAGTTCAACATTCTTCCTGAACTTTGAACATTCTAATTCATCGTCCTCCATAATAAACTCATTTTGCTTCTATCTAAAAGATATTGCATTTTCATTCCACAAAGATTCTCCATCTCGTTTATATAAATCTTCCCCAATCATTTATCAGTCAATATCCATTTTCTGAAAGAAAACATTATTGTAGAAATGTATTTTAACAGTCAATTTTCTAAATATTTGGAAAAAATAGATACAACAGCGAAGCAACAGCTGAGTTCAACATTCTTCCTGAACTTTGAATATTCTAATTCATCGTACTCCATAATAATCTTACTTTGCTTCTATCTAAAAGATATTACATTTTCACTCGACAAAGATTCTCCATCTCGTTTATATATAAATCCTCCCCAATCATTTATCAGTCAATATCCATTTTCTGAAAGAAAACATTATTGTAGAAATGTGTTTTAACAGTCAATTTTCTAAATATTTGGAAGAAAAAATAGATACAACAGCGAAACAACAGCTGAGTTCAACATTCTTCCTGAACTTTGAACATTTTAATTTATCATCCTCCATAATAAGTTCACTTTCTATCTAAAGGATACTGCATCTTCACTCAACAAAGATTTTTCGACAAGGATCCCCATCTCGTTTATATAAATCCTCTACGATCGATCCAGTAACCGGTTATCACGTCATCGTGTATCGCATAAGCATAAGCGTCGAAAAAGCGAGGGGCGAGTGGACGATGGAGAGAATTCGTAAAATGACAAACGGTGAAATCAATCGGTGCTCCATTCGGTGGCCGGAAATTCGCGTTCGCGTGTACATACAGGCCACTGTCCCCGGTATTTTCGAGGCGATAAATCCATCCCCCTCTCATTCCCATTCCGCTTACGGGGCGAGTTTCACCGGTTGTCGTAACACTTAACGCAACAATAACGTGTCTCCCTCCCCCAAGTTACACCCTCGACACGGCTAAGTATATCTGTTCCACCATAAATTCTATGCTATATCGTATGCGCATTCGTTCATACGAGGGGTTGACACGACCGAGGAGGAGGGGGGCGAGATGGCGAGGGGAAGGACGATGTCCATTTGCGTGCGCGAAACGGACCTTCACGATACGTGTAATAAAATGGAAGACGAATAAAAAGATATTGTTGAGATTTAGATTTTTGGAAATATTTATTTTTACTTTTCTATCGTTCAATTTTTCTTTGAGAGTTCGTATCGTATATTAAAAATAATTAAAAAATTATTACCCCTTTTGGATTGGATCTGGAAAGGTGAAGGTACTTTTTCTCAGATAATTAGAGCAGATAAAAAAAAAGAAAAAGACAAAATAAATTAATTCTTCTATAAAATTGCGACAATTATGGATTTATTCGTGCTAGTAGCACGAACGTGTCTTCAATTGTTATATTATAGAAAAAGATAGGAAAGAAATTACATACAACGATGTATCGTTCTTATTAAAATGCAGCTCGACGATATAGTATCCCAGTCCATACATTTAACTTCTAGTCGGAACAATTAAAAGCCAGCTGTTTTAACTTCGGCATCCGTGTCTGCTCCCCATCCGAGGGGAGGTCTTCTACTCTTCGGACCGCAAACGCACTCGCGGTTTACTTTCGTTGACAACAGGAACAGGGATTGCATTTATGTTGCCATTTGCGGTGGCCCATGATGCGCTCGATTGTTCGTTCCCATGTACTGGAACCTTGTCCACAGCCGGGGAATTTTTCCTCTTTTTTTTTTTCCAGATTTTGCACAAGAGTCGAGAAATTCGTTGGGTTCACTTCCTTCTCTTCTTCCTTTTTTTAATTCTTTTCAATCGTGATCGATGGCCGCGATTAAATCGCAAATGGACGCACGATTCCTCAGCTTAAGAAAATCTTTCCATAATCTTCTATTACATGTCTCAGGAAGGTAAACATCTAGGGAGAAGCAGATTTTTCAAAAGAATTTTTCTATCTTTCTAAAAAAAAAAAAAAAAAAACGATCTTCCATTACATTTCGCGTTAACTCGATGGAATTCCTTCCCGATAACTTTTAATTCGTGACTCGTACAATCCCCCCACCCCCGCCCAATAATATTAATCCTCCGAGAAGGAGCAATTTCCTTGGAAACTCATCCAAAGTGAAAGCACACCTCGAGATGCACGTGCACAAACACACGTACAGCGGGAGGGGGGGAAAGGGATCCTGAGCAGACCTTTCCATTCCATGGCATGCCCATTAAAGCCAACCTGACTTTCTCCACCGTTCTTTCTCCCCCTGCCTCCCCACCTCGAGCGTCGAATAAACGCGTCCCTCGCGAGTAATGTCTTACCGGATTCGCCTACATGCGAATCGAGCCGAAGCGCCTCGCTACAAGGAGGAGAGGAGAGGGACGAAGAGTGGAGGGGGACGAAGAGTTGGGGGAGGGTTGGACGAGGTCGATTTTATTCCGCCCTACGGCCGGAACTCGATTTGCGGTCGAGTACCCGTATGGGTGATGCTGAATTGGCGGGTCAAAGCCACCCCCTCCCCTGTTCCTCTTTAGTCTATCGATGCCCATCCCCAAACGCGTTCCTTCTTCTCCACACCCGATGTACGGGACGTACGTACGCTCTCTGGCAGAGGTGTGCAAGAGTTGCACCGGTTACCCTCTGACCTCACCATGTTTCCCAATGTGCGACGGATCAGAAGACCAGCACTAACACTCCACGTGATCGAATTAGAGAGATTCAGAGTGAGAGAGAGAGAGAGAGAAGGGGGGAGGGAGAGACACGTCTGTGATGACGCGTGAAGGAACTTTCGTATTTGATTTCTTGTCGCTGAAATGTTTGCTGTTGAACAGTTGTTTGATGCTTTGAGGTTTGAATGAGAAGTGGATACGAATTGATTTTGCGAATTTTTGAGTTTCTATGGTGATTATGATGGTTTGACGATGTTTGCTAAAAGTTTGAACGTTGTATTTATCATGCGAGGAGTTGGGTGTGGGTTAATTATTTTCAATTTTCAATTTTCTTTCTTCTAATGTTGCGACAATGATGGTTTGACGATGTTTGCTGAAAGTTTGAACGCTGTATTTAGATTTTTCGAAGCGATGGGAGATTATAGATTGGAGGATATAAATTGATTATTTTCAATTTTCAATTTTCCTGCCTCTGATATTATGACAATGACGGTTTGATAACGTTTGATAAAAGTTTGAACGTTGTATTTACCATGCGAGGAATTGGATGTGAGTTAATTATTTTCAATTTTCTTCCCTCTAATGCGACAATAATGGTTTGACGATGTTTGCTAAAAATTTGAACGTTGTATTTAGATTTTTCGAAGCGATGGGAGGTTGGATGTGGATTGATTATTTTCAATTTTCAATTTTCTTGCCTCTAATGTTGTGACAATGATGGTTTGACGATGTTTGTTAAAAATTTGAATTTACCATGCGAGGAGTTGGATGTGGGTTAATTTTCAATTTTCAATTTTTTTTCTTCTAATGTTGTGACAATGATGGTTTGACGATGTTTGTTAAAAATTTGAACGTTGTATCTACCATGCGAGGAGTTGGATGTGGGTTAATTATTTTCAATTTTGAATTTTCTTGTCTCTGATGTTACGATAATGACGGTTTGACGACGTTTGCTTGAGAGTTTGATCCATCGCGTTTCGGTTTCGAAGATTTTTCGAGAGAGAGTGAAGAATTGAACGAGAATCGGGACATAAGTTAAGTTTTTGGGAAAAAATTATGATGCATTACTAATTTACTTCTAATTAAGTGTATATCACTTGAGTATGAGAGAGATTGAAACGGACAAATAACTGCAAGCGTGCATATAACCTCGAGCTGTGTAACGAAGAAATACACGATGTTATTACACGTCGTTCGTTTATATTGTTAGTGAAGACGTAGAGTTATTTTGCTCTTATTGCAAATGTAATTAGCATTGTTCTAGATTAGATTCTTAATCGAGGTTCGAGGAATCATCCTTATCAACTTAACAGTCTAAATATAGAATGCCCCAGCAAGTAATCATCCATTCCATCTCCAAATGTTGCGAATAAATCTCGTGATCTCTGTGTACAACGTTATTTTTCAAATGAACTAAAAAAAGCAGACCATACACACGGTAATACAATTTACTTATAAAAAGAAAAAAAGAAAAAAAAAAGAGCGTCGAATATAAAAACGTTGAATTTTTGGACGAGATATGAGAGAAAATAAATTCATCGTAACACGGCATGGAAAACCGAGCAATAAATAGTTTTTAGCCGAAAGAGATTACCCGGACTGTATCAATCTGTTTCGTTTATCTCGTCCCCACGTTTTATTTTCACGACGGTACAGTCACTTGATCAAAGATTCTTTGTATTCTCTGTAAAATAGCTCTCGCTACGGATTAAATCGAATTGAATTCAGAGCGAGAAGGTGGACGAGATATGATAGCAAATGCCATATCGATTCGATCTTCCTCTCTCGATATACGAGAACAAACGACAAGAATCTTTAAAAAAAGAAAGAAAGAAAGAAAGAAAAACGATCATAAAAAATTATTTTTCCCTCCCATTAGATAAGAAATTCCACTATCTCTCCGCTAGAATAATCCAACTTCGTCACCACGATCCGATAGGAAGAAGAACAAGAAGAAGAAGAAGAAGGAAAAGAAAGAGAATCCAACGAAAGAGAGAAATATCTTAAACAACAACCAACTTCAAAACTTCTCCTCCTATATAATTAATCCTTCTCCCAGGAATTAATGCAACATTCACGGATTTAATTAACCCGGATGGGAATTTTCTTTGAAAAACGAAAATTCTCATCAACGGCACGTCTTTGAAACTCCTACGCTGCAACCTCCTGTGAAACGCACTATCCCATTAGTAGCATACACACATATACACATATATATATACACACATCTCTCCCATAATTTATAATCGTTAACGAGGAAATTTTTCCTCCGCCCATTTACCCCTTTTGTCTATAGTTGTGCACAAACTATCTTCTTCTTCCCTCCTCGCATCCTGCATCAATCTGAATCTGCCTCGTTTATCCTGTCCCGTGCCTCCGACGTTTCTCACCAATTTCACCCTCCCCTCCCCTGTTCCAGGGGAATAACGCGTCCTTCCTGAACGCCCGACCCGTTCAGTGACGTTTCGCGGATTGAAACCGAGGGGGTTGAAAAAGACGGAGCGCTCGCGTTGGACGATGAACGCCGGTGGCCGGGCGGAGCGGTTAATTTCGACCGTTTCGTAAATCGAACGAATCGTCGCTGTACGTGGCATGGTACGTACGAAAATAAAAAAAAAAAAAAGGGAATCCTTTTATTGAGTCCGAACGATGTACTGTAACCCGGTGTGTGGGACACTGTCTAATAAATTTCCTGGAACGGAAAGGGAGAGAGGGAGGGAGGGTCGTGTGGCGAAAGCTTTATAAAGCAAGAGGAGAGAGCAAGAGGGGGAAGAGATAGAGTTTCTTCTTTTTTCTTCTTCTTCTTTTTTTTTTTGTAGCGGAAGTTGGACGCGTGGATAAGTTGGGCAGTTTAATTGAGCGAAATTGTTCGCTAATGAACTTTTTATCTTTTAATTCCTTGTTGAAGAGGATATTTTTATTATTGCGCGTCGAGAGCGAAATTCTGTTCAACTTGGGTGTGGAGATTGGTCTTTACGAAAGGAACGGGGATTTTGTTTAAACGTGAGATAAATTTTTATTCATATATTAGCGAGAAAATAATGTTTGCGAAATAACGATGGATAGGATAAAATCTTGTTTAGAAGGTGTAATCGTCAAACAAAATTCTTCCCACTCGCCTCTCCCCTCTTTTTCTCTCCCTTTCTTCGTCGTATTACGTTCGTGTATATGTATATTCGCGCGAAAAGGTAGCAGCAATCACGGAAAAAGGAAATACATTCTCGGCGGAGAGTTAAACTCCATTGTGGCAGAATACAGACGGGGCACTTTATCACGTATAAAATATGCAACTTACAAGTTTGATGCTACCAGCAAGCTGGATATTCCCACACAAGAAGCGGTTGGGAAAGTGACAGGAATAAATTACCTCTTCCCGAACGATTTCAAATTTGCCAATTTTTCGAAATGTATATTTAAAAAGGAGACATCGAAACTATTGTCGCGAAATTTAATCGAAACGAACAAATTATTATGAGAAAAATATTCGACGTTCTTCTCCTCCCCCTTTTTATCGCGACGTTATTCATTCGATATTTCCAAATCTTTTTTCTTTTTTTTTTTTTTTTTTTTACTTTCAAGGTATATTTATCGTTCACGGGTATAATCCGGATTTTTAATTTTCGGTGTGTTTCAAAACCGCGGAATAATTACTCTAAAATTGGTCGAAATTTGTTTTCTTTCTTTTTTTTTTTTTTTTTTTTTTTGCTTCGCATTGCTTCCACAAACAAAAGTGTTTCGCGTTTTAATCAGAACTTTGTTGTCCCGGCACTTGCAATTTCATATCTAGCTTTGAATATTCATAAACTTAAATTCGTTACACGCCGCAAAGAGGGTGTTTTTACGTGTCTCCCCTTTGTCGAGGCGTTACGCCAAAGATAGAAATCCAATGATACGTTTCAGGGGAACGATACGGCAAATCTCTCTGCCGGCTATTAAGCGTTTCAATTGTATAATAAGCTTGTTAAAAAATCTTGTCGAGGATAGGATAAGCGTCGCATTTCAACTACGATAATTCGACCTTACCTTCGATCGATTGTTCCCGTTATATTTTCACAAAATTATAGACAATTTCGAACGGAAATTGAAATCTCTGTTAATTTTCCTACCTACTGACTGTAAGGAAACTGTATTATTCGTTTCACATAGCACGCTCTCTGTGTCCATAATCTCTTATCCCGAATCGATCAATCGCCATTTAGAAATTTCGATTAGAAATTGTTTATGATTTCGTATAAAAAAAAAATATAACCCGACATTTATTCGGAAAATAGAGAGATCTAACGTTTATTTCCATAAACGAAATGATGACGTGAATCTACTAGATACAACTATTTTCCCTCGTCGGTCAGTTTGTCACAAAATTCGCTGCTCCGAAAGATCAACTAATTTCCACCGACACCGAGCAAAAATTTAATCAAAAAAAAAAAAAAAAGAGGGAGAAAGAGAGAAAAACAAGAAAAAAATAAACACTGGATAAAAATTGGAAAAATCATCAATTATCAAAGGGAGGATCATCGTCACCAGCAACGAAATCCACCAGTAACTTTACACTTTTCCTATTCAATTTTTCAATCGGGCTTTTCAGAGCCGAATCTAAAGAGCAAATAAACGGACAAAGGATTATCAGCGGTCTATCGATGTTAAACGTTACAAAGGGAGGATGATTTCGGCGCGAGCATTATCCAATCACCGGCTCTCGTTCAAAAATATTGAAACGAATATGGAGAGAGAAAGAGAAAGAGAGAGGGAGGGAGAGGGATAGGATGAAGATAGTTCCTTTCTCACGTGTCGTAGGAACAAATTGGATTTATAAATAAATCGTAACCCATTCATTTCACCCGCACAAAAGCTCCCTCCGCTGCTTGCATACCTGCTGCACGCCAAATAAACGATTAAAACGTATCTATGACCGCTTAAACGTAACGTTTGCGGATTACCTCCCCCTCCCTCTGGCCCGGCTTGTATATTCGGGGAAACAGACGCCGCGGTTCATCGCGATTAACGCGCGTATCACAACGCCACGCACGCTTATAATGACACGTATGGATAGTTAAACTCAGATGAAAAACGATTTTATTCACATTTTATTCGCTATGGCTTTTTTTTCCCTCTCCAAGAGAGCCGTTTATCTATTTAACGTCAAATCGATCGTGGATCGTGCATCTCGAAATATCTCGATTGCTTTTTTTTTATTATTATTTTTAAGCTCGCGATTCTACGATTCCGCACAGAAGTGGGATATTCGAAATTTATTTTGAATGGCGCGCCTACGTTTGAGGTAAATATGGGGAAAAATGCGCGGTTTTTCAATTTTTCGATCGAGGATGGACGAGGTTTGGAAAGTGTGCGAAAGCGAGTGGTCGAATATTTCGTTGAAAAAGAAGAAGATCGTTCGAATGGATGGATCGCTCGTTGAATCGATTGGTAATTATTTTTTTACGAGTGAAGGAACGATAGGTATGAATCCTTTCGAATCGATGAACGATCTAGAAAATTCGATGGATCGAACGAACGAGTAATATATATATATTATTCTGCGAGTTTCATTATTGATAAGGTATTATCAATAACGAAACGGCAATTATCAAAAATATCGTTGAATATCGTGAATGCAAATGACGATAGACCAGGCACGGTATCAAGAAGTGCGATCTGGAAATTGTTTGCAATGGTACGAGGCTGATTCGTCGCGTGATCATGCAGGCGCACGTCACAGACGGATGAATCGTATTTTCACGATAAATAGAATGTGAGTTATTTCAGCGCAAACGAAGCATTGTTTATAGATAAATGTTGCAAATTTCCGATCAACGATACGAATCCAATTTCCGGGGGATAGTATCGGGGATGATCTAATTATCGAGTAGTTAGCATTACTTCACAATCGCATTACCAATCGCAATATTATTTGAAAAAAAGATTAACGCGAGATAGAGAGATTTTATTTTCCAAGATTCTTATCAGACGAAACGTAGATATCAATTGGACACGTTCGAAATGAATTTTGAAGATAAGTACGAAATATAATTATATCGACGACGAAAAATTAAATTAAAATGGCTCTGTATATAGATGACGATACTTTTACCCAACAAATTTCTTCACTTTTAGAAAAACTTATATAATATATATCTGCATACTTACGTCAATACCCAAGCGTCCAAATATCCTAACCTCAAATTAAAAATTTATCAATTTCTCTTTTCCAAATCTGGACTGGACTCCATTTTCATTTGAATTTTATCGTACAAAAGTGATTAGATCTCTAAAACCGAATAATATCGAAAAGTGTTCCCTCGACTGGCAAGGATTAAATACCAATCACGAGTGTCGCCACGGTTAATTAGCGAGTGCGATACGCGTCCCGGCCGAGACTGTTTTATCGGCCGCGGGAATCTGGCACATGTACCATCCCCTGTCGGATTCCTTCACCTCTCGTATGTGGAGGAACCACGTCCGGTGATCGCTGTGAGAGACTGCTATTCGATGATTCTTCGTGATCACGTGACTGGCTATCGTCAATATCGTTTGGGTATCCACGCGCAGCCATGCCACCTGCAACAAAATCGAAAAAAGAAAAATCTCTCGATTCTCCATCCCGATTCACACGAAACCATATAGATTTCTTCTTCTTCTTTCCATCGATTTCGTAATCAATTTTGAAAGAGAAGAAAAGCGAGAGGTGTCCCTTCCCCTATCGAAATAGGGGAAGAAGCTTGCTTGCTGCGCGCTCGCGGTCTAACCACGTGGAAAAAAAAGGAAGAGTGAACAAGTCCCCTTGTTGCCGGCTTTGGAGCCGAGTGAAAAAACAAGAGAGCGAGAGAGAGAGAGGGAGAGAAGAAAAAGAGGTGTGATGCGCATGCACCACCCTTTCCTCCCTCAAACCACAACCAACGAAAGCTTTAGCCGTTGGCTCGCGATAAATCAACCTGTTAGGAAAATGTGATCCGCTTGTTGAAAAAAAAGAAAAAGAAAACAAAGAAAAAAGAGAAGAGGAAGAAGAAAGGGAAAGAGAGGAAAAGAGAGAGGGAAGATTACGTTATGTGGAAGTAGGAGAGGGAGAGAAGGAGGACGTATTAAAGTCGTAGCCGTCTCTGTCTGAGTGGCCGCGGTGAATCATGAGCAACCGTGGGTGTATTTCCTGCTCCCACCTTCCCTTTGTGCCACGATTACCGCCATGTGATCACGTGTATTTTCCACGCTTACGTGCACGCGTGCTCTACTATTGGGGAGGGGAGGGGGGGACTGGCAAATATTTTCATTCTCTCGTGCATCCAACTTCAAAGGAGAAGGATAATGGAAATTGCTGTTTTTGATGGGTAAACATTTAGCATTCGGGAGATGCGTTTTTTCTAGTTCCGGTAATTTTTAGAGTAGACGAGTATCCCTCGATTTTTTGGCATCTCGAGTGATGCAAGTAGTTTTTGGCGGTGCAATTTTTTCGATATGATCAATAGCGAGTGTTTTCTCAACTTGAAATATTTGTTCGAGGGAGATGCGTTATTTTTTAGTTCTAGTAATTTTTAGAATAGGAATTCGCATTTGCCTTCCTTTTTTTTTGCCATCTCGAATGATGCAAATTCTTTTTTTAACGATATGATCAATATAACGAGTATTATTCTTAACTTGAAACGTTCATTCGACGAGGAATGAGTTTTTTTTTAGTTCTAGCAATGTTTAAAAAGAATAGACGCATCCCACGATTTTTTTTTTTACGATCAATAGCGAGGATTTATTCTTAACTTGAAATTTAATTTTTCGACCAATGGAATCTACGATCGAACGATCCGGTTAATGATTATCCACTTGTGTATTTCCGACAATAGATGGGGAGGGGAAGCAGTAGTATCGCGACAGCCAGTCTAGTATTATATTTCATTGTGCATATAATTGATACGTTCCCCGAAATCCCGCGGCCGATAAAACAGTCTCGGCCGGGACGCGTATCGCACTCGCTAATTAACCGTGGGACACTCGTGATTGGTATTTAATCCTTGCCAGTCGAGGGAACACTTTTCGATATTATTCGGTTTTAGAGATCTAATCACTTTTGTACGATAAAATTCAAATGAAAATGGAGTCCAGTCCAGATTTGGAAAGAGAAATTGATAAATTTTTAATTTGAGGTTAGGATATTTGGACGCTTGGTTATTGACGTAAGTATGCAGATATATATTATATAAGTTTTTCTAAAAGTGAAGAAATTTGTTGGGTAAAAGTATCGTCATCTATATACAGAGCCATTTTAATTTAATTTTTCGTCGTCGATATAATTATATTTCGTACTTATCTTCAAAATTCATTTCGAACGGTCCAATTGATATCTACGTTTCGTCTGATAAGAATCTTGGAAAATAAAATCTCTCTATCTCGCGTTAATCTTTTTTTCAAATAATATTGCGATTGGTAATGCGATTGTGAAGTAATGCTAACTACTCGATAATTAGATCATCCCCGATACTATCCCCCGGAAATTGGATTCGTATCGTTGATCGGAAATTTGCAACATTTATCTATAAACAATGCTTCGTTTGCGCTGAAATAACTCACATTCTATTTATCGTGAAAATACGATTCATCCGTCTTGACGTGCGCCTGCATGATCACGCGACGAATCAGCCTCGTACCATTGCAAACAATTTCCAGATCGCACTTCTTGATACCGTGCCTGGTCTATCGTCATTTGCATTCACGATATTCAACGATATTTTTGATAATTGCCGTTTCGTTATTGATAATACCTTATCAATAATGAAACTCGCAGAAATAATATATATATATTACTCGTTCGTTCGATCCACGAATTTTCTAGATCGTTCATCGATTCGAAAGGATTCATACCTATCGTTCCTTCACTCGTAAAAAAATAATTACCAATCGATTCAACGAGCGATCCATCCATTCGAACGATCTTCTTCTTTTTCAACGAAATATTCGACCACTCGCTTTCGCACACTTTCCAAACCTCGTCCATCCTCGATCGAAAAATTGAAAAACCGCGCATTTTTCCCCATATTTACCTCAAACGTAGGCGCGCCATTCAAAATAAATTTCGAATATCCCACTTCTGTGCGGAATCGTAGAATCGCGAGCTTAAAAATAATAATAAAAAAAAAGCAATCGAGATATTTCGAGATGCACGATCCACGATCGATTGACGTTAAATAGATAAACGGCTCTCTTGGAGAGGGAAAAAAGCCATAGCGAATAAAATGTGAATAAAATCGTTTTTCATCTGAGTTTAACTATCCATACGTGTCATTATAAGCGTGCGTGGCGTTGTGATACGCGCGTTAATCGCGATGAACCGCGGCGTCTGTTTCCCCGAATATACAAGCCGGGCCAGAGGGAGGGGGAGGTAATCCGCAAACGTTACGTTTAAGCGGTCATAGATACGTTTTAATCGTTTATTTGGCGTGCAGCAGGTATGCAAGCAGCGGAGGGAGCTTTTGTGCGGGTGAAATGAATGGGTTACGATTTATTTATAAATCCAATTTGTTCCTACGACACGTGAAAAGGAACTATCTTCATCCTATCCCTCTCCCTCCTCTCTCTTTCTCTTTCTCTCTCCATATTCGTTTCAATATTTTTGAACGAGAGCCGGTGATTGGATAATGCTCGCGCCGAAATCATCCTCCCTTTGTAACGTTTAACATCGATAGACCGCTGATAATCCTTTGTCCGTTTATTTGCTCTTTAGATTCGCCTCTGAAAAGCCGATTGAAAAATTGAATAGGAAAAGTGTAAAGTTACTGGTGGATTTCGTTGCTGGTGACGATGATCCTCCCTTTGATAATTGATGATTTTTCCAATTTTTATCCAGTGTTTATTTTTTTCTTGTTTTCTCTCTTTCTCCCTCTTTTTTTTTTTTTTTTGATTAAATTTTTGCTCGGTGTCGGTGGAAATTAGTTGATCTTTCGGAGCAGCGAATTTTGTGACAAACTGACCGACGAGGGAAAATAGTTGTATCTAGTAGATTCACGTCATCATTTCGTTTATGGAAATAAACGTTAGATCTCTCTATTTTCCGAATAAATGTCGGGTTATATTTTTTTTTTATACGAAATCATAAACAATTTCTAATCGAAATTTCTAAATGGCGATTGATCGATTCGGGATAAGAGATTATGGACACAGAGAGCGTGCTATGTGAAACGAATAATACAGTTTCCTTACAGTCAGTAGTAGGAAAATTAACAGAGATTTCAATTTCCGTTCGAAATTGTCTATAATTTTGTGAAAATATAACGGGAACAATCGATCGAAGGTAAGGTCGAATTATCGTAGTTGAAATGCGACGCTTATCCTATCCTCGACAAGATTTTTTAACAAGCTTATTATACAATTGAAACGCTTAATAGCCGGCAGAGAGATTTGCCGTATCGTTCCCCTGAAACGTATCATTGGATTTCTATCTTTGGCGTAACGCCTCGACAAAGGGGAGACACGTAAAAACACCCTCTTTGCGGCGTGTAACGAATTTAAGTTTATGAATATTCAAAGCTAGATATGAAATTGCAAGTGCCGGGACAACAAAGTTCTGATTAAAACGCGAAACACTTTTGTTTGTGGAAGCAATGCGAAGCAAAAAAAAAAAAAAAAAAAAAAGAAAGAAAACAAATTTCGACCAATTTTAGAGTAATTATTCCGCGGTTTTGAAAACACACCGAAAATTAAAAATCCGGATTATACCCGTGAACGATAAATATACCTTGAAAGTAAAAAAAAAAAAAAAAAAAAGAAAAAGATTTGGAAATATCGAATGAATAACGTCGCGATAAAAAGGGGGAGGAGAAGAACGTCGAATATTTTTCTCATAATAATTTGTTCGTTTCGATTAAATTTCGCGACAATAGTTTCGATGTCTCCTTTTTAAATATACATTTCGAAAAATTGGCAAATTTGAAATCGTTCGGGAAGAGGTAATTTATTCCTGTCACTTTCCAACCGCTTCTTGTGTGGGAATATCCAGCTTGCTGGTAGCATCAAACTTGTAAGTTGCATATTTTATACGTGATAAAGTGCCCCGTCTGTATTCTGCCACAATGGAGTTTAACTCTCCGGCCGAGAATGTATTTCCTTTTTCCGTGATTGCTGCTACCTTTTCGCGCGAATATACATTATACACGAACGTAATACGACGAAGAAAGGGAGAGAAAAAGAGGGGAGAGGCGAGTGGAGAATTTTGTTTGACGATTACACCTTCTAAACAAGATTTTATCCTATCCATCGTTATTTCGCAAACATTATTTTCTCGCTAATATATGAATAAAAATTTATCTCACGTTTAAACAAAATCCCCGTTCCTTTCGTAAAGACCAATCTCCACACCCAAGTTGAACAGAATTTCGCTTCGACGCGCAATAATAAAAATATCCTCTTCAACAAGGAATTAAAGATAAAAAGTTCATTAGCGAACAATTTCGCTCAATTAAACTGCCCAACTTATCCACGCGTCCAACTTCCGCTACAAAAAAAAAAGAAGAAGAAAGAAAAGAAGAAACTCTATCTCTTCCCCCTCTTGCTCTCTCCTCTTGCTTTATAAAGCTTTCGCCACACGACCCTCCCTCCCTCTCTCCCTTTCCGTTCCAGGAAATTTATTAGACAGTGCCCACACACCGGGTTACAGTACATCGTTCGGACTCAATAAAAGGATTCCCTTTTTTTTTTTTTTATTTTCGTACGTACCATGCCACGTACAGCGACGATTCGTTCGATTTACGAAACGGTCGAAATTAACCGCTCCGCCCGGCCACCGGCGTTCATCGTCCAACGCGAGCGCTCCGTCTTTTTCACCCCCACCCTCGGTTTCAATCCGCGAAACGTCACTGAACGGGTCGGGCGTTCAGGAGGACGCGTTTTTCCCCTGGAACAGGGAGGGGAGGGTGAAATTGGTGAGAAACGTCGGAGGCACGGACAGGATAAACGAGGCAGATTCAGATTGATGCAGGATGCGAGGAGGAAGAAGAAGATAGTTTGTGCACAACTATAGACAAAAGGGGTAAATGGGCGGAGGAAAAATTTCCTCGTTAACGATTAATAAATTATGGGAGAGATGTGTGTAATATATATGTGTATATGTGTGTATGCTACTAATGGGATAGTGCGTTTCACAGGAGGTTGCAGCGTAGGAGTTTCAAAGACGTGCCGTTGATGAGAATTTTCGTTTTTCAAAGAAAATTCCCATCCGCGGTTAATTAAATCCGTGAATGTTGCATTAATTCCTGGAGAAAGGATTAATTATATAGGAGGAGAAGTTTTGAAGTTGGTTGTTGTTTAAGATATTTCTCTCTTTCGTTGGATTCTCTTTCTTTCCTTCTTCTTCTTCTTCTTGTTCTTCTTCCTATGGATCGTGGTGACGAAGTTGGATTATTCTAGCGGAGAGATAGTGGAATTTCTTATCTAATGGGGGGAAAAATAATTTTTTATGATCGTTTTCTTTCTTTCTTTCTTTCTTTTTTTAAATTCTTGTCGTTTGTTCTCGTATATCGAGAGAGGAAGATCGAATCGATATGGCATTTGCTATCATATCTCGTCCACCTTCTCGCTCTGAATCATTCGATTTAATCCGTAGCGAGAGCTATTTTACAGAGAATACAAAGAATCTTTGATCAAGTGACTGTACCGTCGTGAAAATAAAACGTGGGGACGAGATAAACGAAACAGATTGATACAGTCCGGGTAATCTCTTTCGGCTAAAAACTATTTATTGCTCGGTTTTCCATGCCGTGTTACGATGAATTTTTTTCTCTCATATCTCGTCCAAAAATTCAACGTTTTTATATTCGACGCTCTTTTTTTTTTCTTTTTTTCTTTTTATAAGTATTGTATTACCGTGTGTATGGTCTGCTTTTTTTAGTTCATTTGAAAAATAACGTTGTACACAGAGATCACGAGATTTATTCGCAACATTTGGAGATGGAATGGATGATTACTTGCTGGGGCATTCTATATTTAGACTGTTAAGTTGATAAGGATGATTCCTCGAACCTCGATTAAGAATCTAATCTAGAACAATGCTAATTACATTTGCAATAAGAGCAAAATAACTCTACGTCTTCACTAACAATATAAACGAACGACGTGTAATAACATCGTGTATTTCTTCGTTACACAGCTCGAGGTTATATGCACGCTTGCAGTTATTTGTCCGTTTCAATCTCTCTCATACTCAAGTGATATACACTTAATTAGAAGTAAATTAGTAATGCATCATAATTTTTTCCCAAAAACTTAACTTATGTCCCGATTCTCGTTCAATTCTTCACTCTCTCTCGAAAAATCTTCGAAACCGAAACGCGATGGATCAAACTCTCAAGCAAACGTCGTCAAACCGTCATTATCGTAACATCAGAGACAAGAAAATTCAAAATTGAAAATAATTAACCCACATCCACTCCTCGCATGGTAGATACAACGTTCAAATTTTTACAAACATCGTCAAACCATCATTGTCACAACATTAGAAGAAAAAAATTGAAAATTGAAAATTAACCCACATCCAACTCCTCGCATGGTAAATTCAAATTTTTAACAAACATCGTCAAACCATCATTGTCACAACATTAGAGGCAAGAAAATTGAAAATTGAAATAATCAATCACAATCCAACCTCCCATCGCTTCGAAAAATCTAAATACAACGTTCAAATTTTTAGCAAACATCGTCAAACCATTATTGTCGCATTAGAGGGAAGAAAATTGAAAATAATTAACTCACATCCAATTCCTCGCATGGTAAATACAACGTTCAAACTTTTATCAAACGTTATCAAACCGTCATTGTCATAATATCAGAGGCAGGAAAATTGAAAATTGAAATAATCAATTTATATCCTCCAATCTATAATCTCCCATCGCTTCGAAAAATCTAAATACAGCGTTCAAACTTTCAGCAAACATCGTCAAACCATCATTGTCGCAACATTAGAAGAAAGAAAATTGAAAATTGAAATAAATTAACCCACACCCAACTCCTCGCATGATAAATACAACGTTCAAACTTTTAGCAAACATCGTCAAACCATCATAATCACCATAGAAACTCAAAAATTCGCAAAATCAATTCGTATCCACTTCTCATTCAAACCTCAAAGCATCAAACAACTGTTCAACAGCAAACATTTCAGCGACAAGAAATCAAATACGAAAGTTCCTTCACGCGTCATCACAGACGTGTCTCTCCCTCCCCCTTCTCTCTCTTCTCTCTCACTCTGAATCTCTCTAATTCGATCACGTGGAGTGTTAGTGCTGGTCTTCTGATCCGTCGCACATTGGGAAACATGGTGAGGTCAGAGGGTAACCGGTGCAAATCTTGCACACCTCTGCCAGAGAGCGTACGTACGTCCCGTACATCGGGTGTGGAGAAGAAGGAACGCGTTTGGGGATGGGCATCGATAGACTAAGAGAACAGGGGAGGGGTGGCTTTGACCCGCCAATTCAGCATCACCCATACGGGTACTCGACCGCAAATCGAGTTCCGGCCGTAGGGCGAAAATAAATCGACCTCGTCCAACCCTCCCCCAACTCTTCGTCCCCCTCCACTCTTCGTCCCTCCTCCTCTCTCCTTGTAGCGAGGCGCTTCGGCTCGATTCGCATGTAGGCGAATCCGTAAGACATTACTCGCGAGGGACGCGTTTATTCGACGCTCGAGGTGGGGGCAGGGGAGAAAGAACGGTGGAGAAAGTCAGGTTGGCTTTAATGGGCATGCCATGGAATGGAAAGGTCTGCTCAGGATCCTTTCCCCCCTCCCGCTGTACGTGTGTTTGTGCACGTGCATCTCGAGGTGTGCTTTCACTTTGGATGAGTTTCCAAGGAAATTGCTCCTTCTCGGAGGATTAATATTATTGGGCGGGGGTGGGGGATTGTACGAGTCACGAATTAAAAGTTATCGGGAAGGAATTCCATCGAGTTAACGCGAAATGTAATGGAAGATCGTTTTTTTTTTTTTTTTTTAGAAAGATAGAAAAATTCTTTGAAAAATCTGCTTCTCCCTAGATGTTTACCTTCCTGAGACATGTAATAGAAGATTATGGAAAGATTTTCTTAAGCTGAGGAATCGTGCGTCCATTTGCGATTTAATCGCGGCCATCGATCACGATTGAAAAGAATTAAAAAAAGGAAGAAGAGAAGGAAGTGAACCCAACGAATTTCTCGACTCTTGTGCAAAATCTGGAAAAAAAAAAAGAGGAAAAATTCCCCGGCTGTGGACAAGGTTCCAGTACATGGAACGAGACAATCGAGCGCATCATGGGCCACCGCAAATGGCAACATAAATGCAATCCCTGTTCCTGTTGCAACGAAAGTAAACCGCGAGTGCGTTTGCGGTCCGAAGAGTAGAAGACCTCCCCTCGGATGGGGAGCAGACACGGATGCCGAAGTTAAAACAGCTGGCTTTTAATTGTTCCGACTAGAAGTTAAATGTATGGACTGGGATACTATATCGTCGAGCTGCATTTTAATAAGAACGATACATCGTTGTATGTAATTTCTTTCCTATCTTTTTCTATAATATACAATTGAAGACACGTTCGTGCTACTAGCACGAATAAATCCATAATTGTCGCAATTTTATAGAAGAATTATTTATTTTGTCTTTTTCTTTTTTTTTATCTGCTCTAATTATCTGAGAAAAAGTACCTTCACCTTTCCAGATCCAATCCAAAAGGGGTAATAATTTTTAATTATTTTTAATATACGATACGAACTCTCAAAGAAAAATTGAACGATAGAAAAGTAAAAATAAATATTTCCAAAAATCTAAATTCAACAATATCTTTTTATTCGTCTTCCATTTTATTACACGTATCGTGAAGGTCCGTTTCGCGCACGCAAATGGACATCGTCCTTCCCCTCGCCATCTCGCCCCCCTCCTCCTCGGTCGTGTCAACCCCTCGTATGAACGAATGCGCATACGATATAGCATAGAATTTATGTGGAACAGATATACTTAGCCGTGTCGAGGGTGTAACTTGGGGGAGGGAGACACGTTATTGTTGCGTTAAGTGTTACGACAACCGGTGAAACTCGCCCGTAAGCGGAATGGGAATGAGAGGGGGATGGATTTATCGCCTCGAAAATACCGGGGACAGTGGCCTGTATGTACACGCGAACGCGAATTTCCGGCCACCGAATGGAGCACCGATTGATTTCACCGTTTGTCATTTTACGAATTCTCTCCATCGTCCACTCGCCCCTCGCTTTTTCGACGCTTATGCTTATGCGATACACGATGACGTGATAACCGGTTACTGGATCGATCGTAGAGGATTTATATAAACGAGATGGGGATCCTTGTCGAAAAATCTTTGTTGAGTGAAGATGCAGTATCCTTTAGATAGAAAGTGAACTTATTATGGAGGATGAAAATTAAAATGTTCAAAGTTCAGGAAGAATGTTGAACTCAGCTGTTGTTTCGCTGTTGTATCTATTTTTTCTTCCAATATTTAGAAAATTGACTGTTAAAAACATTTCTACAATAATGTTTTCTTTCAGAAAATGGATATTGACTGATAAATGATTGGGGAGGATTTATATATAAACGAGATGGAGAATCTTTGTCGAGTGAAAATGTAATATCTTTTAGATAGAAGCAAAGTAAGATTATTATGGAGTACGATGAATTAGAATATTCAAAGTTCAGGAAGAATGTTGAACTCAGCTGTTGCTTCGCTGTTGTATCTATTTTTTCCAAATATTTAGAAAATTGACTGTTAAAATACATTTCTACAATAATGTTTCTTTCAGAAAATGGATATTGACTGATAAATGATTGGGGAAGATTTATATAACGAGATGGAGAATCTTTGTGGAATGAATGCAATATCTTTTAGATAGAAGCAAAATGAGTTTATTATGGAGGACGATGAATTAGAATGTTCAAAGTTCAGGAAGAATGTTGAACTCAGCTGTTGCTTCGCTGTTGTGTCTATTTTTTTCTTGCAAATATTTAGGAATTGACCGTTAAAATACATTTGTACGATAAAGTTTTCTTGCAGAAAGTAATATCGACTGATAAATGATTGAGGAGAATTTATATATAAATGAAATGGAGAATCTTTGTCGAGTGAAGATGCAATATCTTTTAGATAGAAGCAAAGTGAGCTTATTATGGAGGACGATGAATTAGAGTATTCAAAGTTCAGCAAGAATGCTGAACTCGACTGTTGCTTCTTTTTTTTTGTTTTGCAAATATTTAGAGAATCAACTGTTAAAATGCACTTATAATAAAGTTTTCTTGCAGAAATAGATATCGATTGATAAATGATTGGAGAGGATTTATATATAAACGAGATGGAGAATCTTTGTCGAATGTTTGTCGAGTGAAGATGCAATATCTTTTAGATAGAAGTAAAGTAAGATTATTATGGAGGACAATGAATTAGAATGTTCAAAGTTCACGAAGAATGTTGAACTCAACTGTTGCTTCGTATATCTACTTTTTCTCTAAGGAAAAATTTAGAAAATCGATCATTTTTTA